>NC_092069.1:2530000-2712500 GCF_039877785.1 Chaetodon trifascialis | reverse complement strand
ATGACAGCAAGGTTGGCTTTGTCCCTTGGGGCGGTTCATTTACTGTCCAACATAATGCCATATCCCCAAACCCCCATCCCCATCCCAAATACACACACACACACACACACACACACATACACACACACACACACACACACACACACACACACACACACACACACACACACACACACACACACACACACACACCTTATTGGCTATTATCTGGGCTGTCGGAGCCTGTGTTGATACCTAATGAAGGGCCATGGTTGCCATTTCTCAGCTGATGGTCACCATGGTTACAGGAGAACAGAGGAGGAGGAGAATAGGGGGAGGAGGAGGAAATGCATGCATTTGAAAGAGAAAAGAGTGAAATCTGATGGAAAGAATAAGACACGAGGAGGAGAAGTGGCTGAATGCAAAATCAGATTTGATGTATTTGTTTTTACTGCTTGTTCAACAAAACAGACAAACCATTTTCCTTCAGTGACATCATGTTAATAAAGGCCAAGGGTGATGGCAGCAAAAAGCTGAAAAGATGCAACATCCACAGTCTTTGTAGAGTGTGTAACAAGAAGTCATAAAGAAAAAACATTGTCTAGACCATTTAATTCAACCACCTCCTTCATAAGAACATATTTTACTTTAAAGGACCATTCCAAATTAATTGTTGTAATGAAACTACTGAAATACATACACAGTTAATTATTTGATATGTTCAATACAAAAGAACATCATCTTTAGGATACAGAGTTCATTTTTGTTTTTTTTGATTGTTCTTGAAAATATGGAACACTCTTTCCTTTGTTATTACCTTACGAAACAGAGGGATGCTAAAATTTGGGTACCCCTGGTCAGCAAGAAGACCTGATTGCCAAACAGTATAAAATTAAAGACTTCATTCATTTATTTAATATGTCAAGCCAGATTACTTTGTTATGTCCATATTTTACAGTTGTAAAGTCAAAATGTGAGGGCCTAAAGCAAAGCTTGGGCACCCAAGTTTGGGCATTCATATTTTAGTGATTATCAGAAGCTTGTGAAGGATTTGTAGCCAGCTACGGTTCTTTCAAGTCTTGTTTGGGAGATTTTCACATATTCTTGATGATAGGTCACTGGACTGTGAGGGCCATGGCAAAAGCTTCAGCTGTGAATTGAGGCCTGTTTAGAATCATTAATCTGTTGCAGAAGCCATCCTCTTTTCATCTTCAGTGTTCTTACAGACAATGTGACGTTTGCTTCCAGAATTTGCTGGTATTTAATTCGATCCATTCTTCCCTCTACCAGTGAAATGTTCCCTGTGCCACGGGCTGCAACACAACTTGAAAGCATGACTGATCCACCTCCTTGCTTTACAGGGAACACACCATTGTTCATTGTGGCCAGAAAGCTCTATTTTTATTTCATCACACACAGGAAAGGTTTTCCTCTGATGAGTCTTCCATGTCGGTCATATTTGTGCAGGTGCTGCAGGAACAGTGACCAGTAGAACAGTGCTCCACCACTCAAGAGTCTGCTAAATCTTCCTGAAGGTCTTCTGCAGTCAAATGGGGGTTTGACTTTGAAGTCATCCTATGAACAGTTCTGTCTGAAAGCTTTCCTGATCTCCCAGATTTCAGTTCGACCTCTACTGTTCATGTTAACTGGCAATTCTTAATTACATTATGAACTGAGAAAATGGCTACATGAAAACACACTGCTATCTTCTCATAGCCTTCTCCTGCTTTGTGGGCTGCTCAGCAGCTGCTCAGAGGAGCCCATGGCTGCTGATTGTTGGGACGAGGTTTGAGGAGTCCGAGTATTTCTAGAGCTTTGAAATTTGCATCACTTGGCCTTTCCTAACGATGACTGGGATCAAGCCACAGCCCTAACACGCTATGGTCAGAGACCTGGGTAAAAGTTATGTGACAGCTTAAATCTCGAGATGGTCAAGCTTTTTTTTTGCATGGGGCCTTGAATTTAATTGTTTTCACTCTGCAATTATACAAAACACAAATAATACCCTAATTTTGATCAAAATGTTGAAGAGGATCTTTTACCTTTAACAGCATTTTGGAAAATCAGTCCATCTACTCACTTAACTATTCACAATAACATAAATTTTGACCAGGGGTGCCCAATTTTTTTCATACAACTGTACATATTGATCATTGACTGAGCTCAACAGTTTCAGAAAAGCTCTTCATTTGGCCTCTAAAAGATTAAATAAGAACATCAAGATGATTACTTTCATCTTGTTCTTTTTTTCATTTTATGTCTTTCACTGTTATTTTTTTCTTTCAGTTCTTCTTCTTCTGTCATTGTTTCTTTTTCTGTGCCAAATTCCTTTTGGTCTCTCTTGTGTAGTGAATAACAAATTTCTATATGAACCCACTAGCTCCTCTTGCACTGCTAGTCACCATTTCTTTTGATTTGTAATCAGTTTCAGCTGATGGACGTTTTGTCCTTTACCTCTTACATATAATTGCGTTTTGAGAGGGACAGATGACACAAGGCCAAATTAATCGCAACGCTAAACTCATTTCAGATGGACAGCTGTAAAGTGGTGGGCAATGATTTCACACACTCCGAACAGAAGTGTACATCTCCAACAATGAGATGTGGCAGGGCTAATACTGCATGCACACTGTGATCTAATCAGAGAACGCTCAGGTCAGGGTGATGAGACACCTGTCAGCCTCCACAGAAAACTGCAGCCTCCTCTGATCAGCAAAAGCATGTCAATGTGTGTATGCGTGTGTCAAGGCAATTTGAAATTTATTATCATGATGATTATTCACAAGTAACATGAGAATGATTAAGAAAATTTAAAAAAGTGAGGCCGTCAAACATACTGAAACTCAAAACTGAAAAACACTGTTTTCTCAAACCTGCCTCTGTGGGTCATATTTCATCATCTCAATTGTATCCATTACACTCTCACACCAACTGTAGCTATGGCTTCTGTTTATGCTGCAAACTGATTTCTAATTATTTATTTATCAAGTAATTAAAGAAAAAATAACCAGCATCAACATCATATCTATTTTAGTTTTGTCAAAGTATGTTATTCTTGAATTTGTATTTTTTCTGGAATTATAATGTTACATTAATTTAGTAAAATATCTCTATCTGTTCTCCAAGGTATAGCATACAAAAGGACTATACTTCTTCAAATTAAAGTTTCTATTTGATATGTTCTCAACATATCTCTACATTTTACAGTGAAATGGTTTGTTCTCCCGTCCAGTACTGTGAGGTTTTGTATTATTCCTCTTTTGCTGATTGAAACAGCACGGCAAATCCAAGCAGCAGCCTCCAGGGCTGAAATGAAATATGCAGCAAACTTGGAAGTACCAAAAATTGTTATTCTTCAAAAGGCTACTTGAGGTAGGCTCCAAAAGCAAGTCAGTCCCCATATACCCCCCTATTAAAATGCCCAGCTTTACAGCAGAAATGAACATGATGTAAGTCTGGTACAAAAAGAGGTTTTGGTCTCTATGGCTAATTTCACGAGAACTGTATAAGGGGGATTTTTTTTTTTTTTTTAAATCAAACTCACTCATTCAAATTATGTTAAGGCTTGAAGTTATGCATAATTAAGGGCAGCCACTTGCTTTTCACATCAAGGGAGATTTCTCATGCAAATATTGGACAAATAGTATGGCTTGATGTGCTAACGATGCTAATGGGAGCCATGGCCATGGTTATTCAACCAGTATGCAACAAGTCAAAACACAAAAGTCGGGGGACTGTTACAGTTTAGGATGATAATACTTGAACAAAAAGTGTTTAGGATGGAAAATAAAGGTCTACCAGGTTAGTTGATATTAAACATGCCATATAGACAACATAACATTAATGCTAGACTTGAGTAGGCCTTAGATATGGAGCCGACCTTAAACCACAAAGATATCGCTGTTTGTTTTTTCCCCACACACAATTAGCCTTCCAGGATGGGCTGGGCTAGAGTTCCTAATGGGCCTGAAAACTACAACCTGACCCAACCCAGGCTGCGGGTTTTTAAGGCTGGCCCCGATGCAGCCCAACACACCAGCATTACTTGTGGCCCGGCCCGACCCCCCTGCCAGTCTGGGCCAAAAATGCCAGGGCTGATTTTTTGCCCCAGTCCAGTCCTGCTCACTGATATTGACACCATGTAAATCCAATAAAAAAAAACCCTCGTTTTTTTTTTTTTTTTTTTTTTAACTAAAGACAATGATCAAGTGCAAGTGTGGAAGCCATGGTAACAGCCAGCTCCGCCCCCACGCCACTGTCTGAATGACAGTGCTGCACAGACCGGATCGTGGGGAAGTAGTTGGGGAAAAAAATGAGTGAAAGAAGTGGTTGCAGTAAGCGAAAACAATGGAGAGATGGAGATGAGGAGGAGAGAGGTGGAGCTGAGGAGGAGAGACAGAGATGAGGAGGAGAGAGATGAAGTTGATGGAGGTCCATGTGTGTTTGTATTTGGGGGACCCTCCAAGAATTTGTGCCCAGGGGCCCCTGCCCTCTTGATCCAGGCCTGTCTTTCTCTCATGTAGTAACAACGCCTTTGCCAACGTGATGTGCATCTGATTGTTCATTAGACATGCATACAATGGCCAAATTTCTGCAAGTCTCAACAAAATCTAGTCCTGCAAATTACCGCAGCAATATCTATATTCATATCCAATTCTATATATATAGGCCATCTTTATCTATATTTTGGGCATTTTAAGTCATACTTATACTGATGTTGCCAGCTAATTTTAAATGATGAAACAGCTTTCCTTGGATTTTTACAGTGTTTCGGACTATTTATATTTTACTGGATTGGATCATCTGAACCTTTCTCAATGTAACCACACCATTTTTGTTAGAGTGTTATTGGTTGATGGACTACTGTGAGACTTCAATGGTGAATTACCTCTATTTTATAATTAGTTCTTTCTTGTTGCCATTGATTGTACCTGCTGTTGTGATTCTACCTTGGAATGGCTTTCATCAGTTGTTCACAAGGATCTTAGCTTTCCAACAAAATATAGCATGAGTACAAACTTAAACAAAGCGTTTGTGTCAATAGGTAGGTTATGTTATTTAACACTCCTGTGGCCTATCAACAGTGTATGGCTCTTTGAAAAAAAACACTTACTTCCATTATGGATTGTACTTTTACAGATTATATTTTTTACAGTTTGAAATGCATTTAACATGTACATACCATCATGCATAATACCATCATTGTCAATATAAATCCTGTACACTGTAGACTGTATATAGTCATATATACATGCATGTAATGTACATAATCACCATCCATGCCATAGTCAAATATTATTTCAATTATTTCTCTGCACTATTTGTATTGTTGACGACTACAGAACACTTGACTTGTATATGCTCTTACATTTATGGTGTATATACATATACATATATATATATATGTATGTGTGTGTGTATGTCTGTATATATATTTCCTGTAATATATATAATTCCTGTGTAAGTACACTAAAAAAAAGAACTGAAATCAAATTCCTTTTTTGTATAGATACTACTACTCTTTGTATGGTACTACTACTCTACTACTACTTACTATATATTTGATCCATCATGAACAAAGTGAACCCAGATTAGGTAATGCCTAATTTTTGACAGTATGTTACTTGTCCTACGAGAGGCTATATAACTAACACTAAAACTAACAGAAAATGTGATTTAGTTGACTTTTCACCAAAGGTGAGGATGAACCTTGGGCAAAAACACAACTGCAATCCACTGCAAACATTTGCCTTTTTACAACCTTGTTTATCTACACATACATGTCAACCTTTGTGTCAGCGTGAAGCTGACAGGAGGGGTGGGTGTCGGGGTTGAGGCGCCGGGGGTAGGTTGAGGAAAATAGTAAGTGATTTTCGATCGTAGCAGGGAAGCCCATCAGTCACACACACCCGAGAGCCACAAACACACACACACGCATGCACACACACACACAAAATGGGCTTCGGCGGGCCTTCCTGAGGCTAAGTGGCGTTAACCTCTTTCTCTCATGGGGCCCAGACAAAAGCCCCCAAGGAGCGCTAATAATCACCTCTCTATCTGCCCCTTCCCCCTCCCCATATCCAGCTCCAGCCTTCATGTCTGGGCTCTACAGCGCAGCATCATAGGGGGAAATTTTCCCACAACTTTTATTAAAACACAAAATGATCCCATACATTTTTGTGAAACCAGCCTTAATTCTGAACATCAGAAAATGTCCTTCTGTGGAAACACATTATGTGAAAACACCTTTCATTTACCAAATGTGGTTAAAGTTTGTTGAATCAATGTCTGGATTAAGGTTATATCTCAGGAAAGGAATTTTTTTTTTGTATAAAATTATATCGGAGACAAATTTAACTGTTTGGTTAGAGAAAGACTAAAGGCTAAAATCTCAAATCTTAATTTCAGAATCTTATATGAAAGACAAAGGCAGATTTAAATGAACAACACATGAAAAAATATATACATACATTCACACAGACTTAAGACAGAAATTGCAAAAGGGTTTGGAGAACTTGTAACTTAGTGCGTCCCTTCAAGCTGGAGGTGGATGCCAGCACTAGCTGCGTCTGTGCTGTGTTGCAAGAAAATGAGCAGGGCATTCATCTCTCAGTTCACTACTTCTCAAAAAAAAAAAAGAAAAAGAAAAAAAAAGTCACTGAAAAAGATGCCTTCTCCCTGCTTCTGTTGCTGTAAACACAGATGTTAGCTGACGCATTTTGTCATGTTTCTTGATATTCCGAATTATCAACCATATAGTTCCTCTGTGCTTCTTAGATCATTGTCACTCTGGGAGATCGTGTTAGGCCTGGTGCAATATTTTTATCTGTTCAAATGAAGCTGTAGGGGTGAGCTGCCATTTTGTTCTTCACTGTTGTCCCCACTGTTGCTTTATTATATGGTACCAGGTTTAGTCAATGTTTTTTTTGTTTGATTGCTTCACAAGGGTTAGACAGTCACTTTTTGAGGAGACACAAAATTTTCTGTTGCTGTTGTGGCCTTTGGTTCACCCTGCAGTTACGTTGCTTTAGTTTATTGTCACAATTTCTCCAATTTGTAGTCAAAATATATTTCACTTTCATTGCAATTCAGTGTCTAACCTTAACAGAGACCAAGAAAACAGGAAGTATATAAAGTAATAGTAAAATTAGTATTTTGTATTTTCATGGTCAGTTTTCTGCCTCTCATATTGTCTCCATGGCTGCCTTATTCAGGAAAGGATTTCTCCATTTTCATGCATCAAGCTCATTTTTTAAAGGCTGTCTTCATAAGGTAAAGCTGTCACTGTCCTGTTCAGACCTTTATTCCTGGGCAGGTTTTTCAAAATTTTGTATGGGCTTCACTCATAATTTGCCTGACTCACGTGGTTTACAATTATTTGCAGTTTTATTATTCCAATGCTGTTTAAGACCTTTCCATGCATGAAGGAAACACTGAACACTTGGAAAGCACAAGAAAATCTTAACATCCTCATCATTATTTTTGACAGTAACTGGAAGAATAGGGAATGTAATGTAAACAAGTCCTCAGACTTAAAAAACATGTCATAATGTGGAGCATTCGCTAGCTCTCTGTTTTAGATTTTGGTCAGGTTTGGGAAAATAAAACACTTGGTGTTCATGGTTAAAAGACTATCAACCATCCTTCCTGTCCTCCTCCATAAAGCCTCAGCTTTATGGTATCATATTTCATCACACTTTGCTACTGAAAGAGGACAGACCTTCACACAACCACAAGAGGTTTCACCGATAACTGATCATTTAACTAGTGCTCCTGATTTTCAGTTTCTCACTTTCATTACGATCAGATTTTAATTAAGACACGTAACGCTACATGACAAACATTTCTACATGTACTGTATGTGTGTGTGCGTCTGCGGGTGTATGTGTGATACTCATAGAGGCACGTCTTTAAAAAAAAAACAATGATATATGAAGACAGTTGTGTGTGTGTGTTTCTGTGTGTGTAGAAGGGTACTGAACAGATGAGGGTGGGGGCAGTATTGAAGTGGGAGTCACTGATGTGTAACGGCACACAGACTCCTCCTTGATTGGCTCGGTTTCCACCCACCCCACCCCTGCACCTTTTTTTCCCCACTACTCCCTATTTTCCTCATGAAACAATGCTGTCTGTCCTTTACTCACTCTGTTAAGAGTGAGTGAAAAACAAGAGAGGGAGAGGAGGAAGGAAAAGAGCAGGCAAAAGATAAAAGATTTGGTGAAAAGGCAGTTAAAGTGATGAAAAAGGTTCTGTTTTTCATTCAATCCCCCCCCCCAAAAAAAAGAAAAACGAAAAACAGAGTGAAATACATGGTCAAATTGGAGATGACAAAATGTAAATTAGGATGACACAACAGCTTGATATTATAAAACTATAAAGTGGTAAAAATGTTTCTGTACAAAACAATGTCATAGCACCTAAAATGTCCTAAATTACTGCACTTGAGTGAGATGGGTTCTAAATATACAACACAACGCTGACGGCTTTCAACTGAAAATACAGTGTAGGTTGTCATTGCATATTACTGCCACTCTTGCTTAGGAAGACATCTATTAGACATCTATCTATTAGCAAGAACATTTCCACATGACTCTGTGTATCCACCTACATAATACAGTATGTATGGCTCGTATGACTAGCATGAAAAAGTAATTTTTTTATTTTTTTGATGTTTTTTAAATCTTTAAATAATTGCTGTAATTAAAACACTGAGCACGACGAATTAATAGTAAGCTAATCCTGAATTAATAAAGATGAAAATGAAAAAAGCGGGGAGACAGCAAAAAGGACGTGATTTGAAGGGGCACAATGGGGGGAGGAGGAAAGGGTTGGGGGAGGTGAGAGTGCAAGATCTGGAGAGAAAGAGATAACAGCTCTCTCTCTTTCTGAGTTGTCATGTGAGTGGCGTGTCACAGTGAGTGACTGGCCGACAGAGATAGGACCAGAGCCCACCACAGTAATCTGCTCTGCAAACACACACACATACACTCAAATATACAAAAACACACCTTATCAATGATCAAATTTACTCAGGCAAGGTGTTCATCAAAACCTGCATGCTCAGTAAACCTCTACAATCCAACAAAGCACCATTTGAGAAAATGAGCTTTGTAACCTGCATATGTGTGGGCATATATGTTTACTGCAGCTAAAAGGGTAATGCTGCAATTTTCCATTCATACACACATTCTCACAATGATGGTGGCACAGCTGCCATGAAAGGTGCTGGTCTGCCCATCTGGAGCAATTTGGGGTGCAGGGTCTTGTTCAAGGATACTTCCACATCTAGGCAAGAGGTACCAGGAAAGTGATCACTGATCCATGCAAGTGACAACATGCTTTTCCTCCTGTGCCACAGCTGCCTTGCAGGCACCTTTAGTATGAGGAGAACACAGGGGACCCATGCTGCTTCATCATAATGGCTGCTTCTCATCAACCCCTTCCCAGCACCACATGGGATCAACTCTGACTCTTTTGACATAGAATGATGGTACAAAGTCAGGTACAGAAAAAGGTATACTTTTTCGCCACATCAGCAGCAGGGCCTGAGCATAGTGATGTCAGTTCATTGGTCCATTTGTGGAGTTTGAGTGCAAATGGTATCACATGCATGTCAACCTGGAACCAATCTCAGAATCTATTGGCTATTGTCTGGTGACTATTTAGTCTCTGCCAATGTTTCTGGGCTTCCAGTGTAGCCTGCAAATGTCTGAATAATGGATATCTGGGCTAAGACTTCCTCTTTGGCGTGGCAGTCATTGTTTATAGTCCAATTAGAAAATTAACTTTCAAACTTGACAACAACTCAAAATTTCTGCTAATTTCAGTAAACAGAAAACACTATATCATCATCATCAGATGATAGCTGATGGGTTCCAAGATTGCATTTTAGCCAATTCCAATACCCGCTAAGACAATTAGTCATTTGGCAGACGCTTTTATCCAAAGCAACATACATATGAATTCACACACTGATGGCACAGCATCGGGGCAGTTTTGGGAGTTCAGTATCTTGCCCAAGGATACTTCAGCATGTGGACTGCCAAGGCCAGGGAGGCCAAGGATCGGACCACCGACCTCCGGACTACAAACAGAAACCAGAACATATCAGATACCAGAATCCCTTGCCGATAGACTGCATTAGAATGTTTATTCATCACGCATTGTCACGGTCAACATAAATACATACCTGCAAATTCTACATTTCCTGTTGAGCTGTATGTCTTTTTTCCTATGCAAGTACAATTTTTAAACTGGGGCCATATTGCTTGTATGCACACATACTTGGCCAATATAGCCGATTCCAATTCTGATATCTGTTTATCGACATTAACAAGGAACAAACATGGAAAAAGACTGAAAGACATCAAATCTTTGATCAGACCTAATGCGCAGATTGTGTCTGTGCGTAATCTTAAGGCAATGCTGCCTGTGGATTACAGTCAACATTTATAATGTGTACACTGAATTAAATCTATGTTTTTGTTGACACTACTGTCAGTAATAGCAAGGGGAACATCCCATTTCTTTATTATTTGTAGTGGCACGTGACTTATTCATCATTTTATGAAAATAATCCATTCATTTCTTTATGTACACACATGCATACATAAATGACATGGAAACCAAAGTCAGGTCCGCAGCGCCGATGGGGTGTGGCGGCGGTGGAGTGGGTTTGACACAGCCGAGTCAAATTTTCACCAATCACAGCAGCTCCTCGCCTCACCTTTAAGAACGCCGCTGGCCAGGCGCATGGCAAGTTTCGAGGATGACTGAGACCCCACAGGAGAGTGTCCGACGCCAAAACTTCTCCTAGGAGGAGACTGACGTCATTCATATCTCATGACATTATAATTCTATTCTTGTAAGGAGCACTGCAACAAAAACAATTTCCCCTCGGGGATAAATAAAGGATTTCTGATTCTGATTCTGATTGTGATGTCTAAATATGAGGTCCTTAGATGGTAAATCCTCGGCCTCCTCTTCATCCTCCTCAAAGCAATGATGTACTCCATCGTTGCAGATAACGTTAAGCATTACAATGATAACATTTGTATTTGGAATGAAATGACGTGGATAATAGCGGACAACGATCACCACTTACGTTTTTTCATGTGTCTGTCTCTCTCTGTCTCTCGAGTGCTCTGAGATAGATGCAGTATATATGCTCTGTAGGATGCCACGGCTGTTTCTGTTGGCACAGCGACGTTAACCGATTAGTTCGCATCCCTGTTTCACCTGTGTACATTCGGTCAGGGTGAGTAATCATTACGCGTGCCGAACGCGCTTGCGATGTGGTCAGATGAGATGCTGATCAAAATATTTAAATTTAGGTCTGACTGTATGTGCTGACTCAGATAGTTCATTGAATCGTGGCTGTTGCTAATTATTGATCGCAGTGTGCGTTCGATGACTGACCGAGCACTGCTGAAAACACCGTTAAAACCACGCTGCCGTTTTATTGAAGGTGTGATATATGGCGTCATCACGTTTTCAGTGGATAGCCGTTATCACCTAGCAGCCACCCATCCAGTGGGGTGACCCCCTGAAAGACTGTATGGATGCTAGAATTCGCCGGATGAACGAGTCATGTGCCGACCCGGGGAAAGTGGCATACACATTCGTCACCAGGCAATTTGAGTCACAGATCACCAGACATTCCTGTTTAACCTGTGTGCATTCAGTCAGGTTGAGTGACCATTACGTGTGCCGAACACGCTTTCGATGTGGTCAGATGAGATACTGATCAAAATATAGAAATTTAGGTCTGACTGTATGTGCTGACTCAGATAGTTGCATTGAATCGCGGATGTTGCTAATTATTGATCGCAGTGAAATGCCAGACACTGTGGAAACCTGAATGTGAGGTGTTGGTGACGTGAGCGCACAACTCCGCCGCCTCACGAAAATCCACTTGCGCCGCCGGCGCACAGAGTTGACCAGGTCTGAGGTGGCGAGCTTTCAGCGCACTTTTATGCCGTCGGCGCAGACCGAAATGGTCAAAAATTCCCTTACTGCGCCGCAACGCCCATCCTGGCACACCAAAATACCAAGTGTGCTGTACGTGCCTGTGCTGCTCGAAAATACTACTGCGCCAGCGGTGGAGTCGAAAATAGAGCCCCATGTGTTTCTTTTAAATTTAAAGTTTGTTCTCAACCTTGGGAATAGTAGTTTGACAAAATTCTCTTTACTCAAGAACTATAACCTCTTCCATTATTGGTGAGGTTCCACCAACTGGAGCAAGATCAAGGAGGACATTCGCATCTGACCAGAAGCCATCTTTGAACAGACAGAATACGCCCCACATAACCGAGACACTGAGATGTGGTTGAAAGCGCCAAAAAAGAAAAAGAACAAAAGATTGAATTCAAATTATTTTGTCAAACCACAAAATTACATTTTCTTTTATGGTAGTTCAGAAATATGAGGTTGAAATTTTGAGATGTGGCTAAATTGTTGCAAAAGGAATGTATTGAATCTTGGCATTGCAAAAACATGTTAACCTAAATGGTTCTCTGTGTTTACAATATACCATATATGTGTTACTGTCATAGAGTGTGGACTATGTTTTTCTATCATTACAGAAAAGCAAATTAAACTGTAAATTAGCAAAAATTGTCACTGTCATTTCAATCATTTTGGGATGAAATTATCAGAACAAATAAAGGCAGAGATACTGGTTGGATGATGAACCACTGAAGTAGGAAATACAGATACCATGCTGGACTAAACTCGACTATAGTAAAGCTGAATAGATGAGATCTAAATAGAGTGGTGTGTGGTTCCTGCTGAGGAGAGGTGACAGTAATGAAGTCAGACTTCGATCCACTGACTTATTTAAAATGATTGAGAAGACTGCCACTGGCCTACACATGAAAACATCCCCCCAAACACACACACACACACACACACACACACACACACACACACACACACACACACACACACACACACACACACTCAGAGCTTCTTCATGCTCATAATTGCATCAGCCTAGGAGAGGGGTGGTGAGCCCTGATTTCAGCTGGGGTTATTTGGCTCCTTTGTCCATGTGCTTCCATCAACATACACACACACACACGAGTTTGCATATTTATCCTTGCTCAGACATTGCATTGACTTCCATTCATTGTGGGCAGCCTAACCCATAACCAATTTATGCCTAACTCTATCTTAAATGTTTATACTGGAAGATGTCCTCAATAGGTAACAAAAATACACACACACACACACACACACACACACACACACACACACACACACTAAATCACCTGTTATGCTCCAAAACACAGAATGCATGGGTAACCCTAGACCTGCTTTCCCCCACACACACACACACACACACACACACACACACACACACACACACACACACACACACACACACACACACACACATATGCATGCATGCATGCATGCATGCACGCACAAAAGTACAGTCAGGCTCACAGCATCATGACATGCAGATAATGTCTGGAGAGTGTCGGCCCCTGTCACTGCTCCCTGACTACGAGCCTTGATGCTAGATGAAGACACTGATACAGTCCACAGAGGACCCAAAGAGGACTGAATGGGAGGACAATGAAGTGGGGTTGTTGTTGAGATGACAAAAGCTGACATTACATGTCTGTCTTATATAATGGGGGAAAAAAGAAACTCCAGAATACACATCAATCTTGTTAATAAAATAACAACAACAACAACAACAACAACAACAACAAAAAACCCTCTTACTATGCACTGTTGTCAAAGGGAGCACATTGATTCCACAATACCACATAAGGAAATTAATTGTATAGGAAAGACAAGAACCAGGACAAAATATAATAATAATAATAATAATAATAATAATAATAATAATAATAATAATAATAATAATAATAATAATAATTACAACTCAGGCAACCTTTAAGAAGCACACACAACTAGTCATTTGACAGCACACAACACAAAAGCTTCAGGGCCTGCATCCTCAGTCTGGGTGGTGTAATGTACTTTTGTTCTGTTGTTCAGTGTTTGGCAGCCAAACCTCAGCTGTAGTTTTTGTTGTGTGTCCAGCACTGTTTGATTGGTGAGAAAGATCTGTCTGACAGGCTGTTCAGGCTCTTTTCACTTGCAGCTGTGATTTATGAGTTAGGTTGATGTAATAGTTGGATTGTTAAATTTAAATCTACATGAGTTCAGATTTGTCTTCTCACTGATGGTTGAACATGGTGGAAACAGTGGAAAGACAGTTGAAAATCTTCTTTCTCAAAAATCTCAGAAGGGACACAGAGACAAAGTTATTCAATGCACAATAATTAACTTGCTGCTTTTCCACACCTTTGTTGAGTTCTTTCTGTGTCTATCGGCTCTATTTTCGACTCCGCCACCAGCGCAGCACAGGCGCGGCGCAGAGTCAGGTCCACTTCGCCGATGGGGCAGCACAGACTTTGGTACTTTCGTGCACTGAGCCACCAGCGCATCTCCTCCCCCTTCTCATCTCAGTCCCACCCAGCGGCACAACTTGGAAAGAGGGAGGGCGTGGAGTGGGGTTGACACAGCCGAGTCAAATCTTCACCAATCACAGCAGCTCCTCGCCTCACATTTAAAAACACTGCTGGCAAGTTTCGAGGATGACTGAGCCCGTGCAGGAAAGTGTCCAACACCCAAACCAAACCAAAACACCCACGTTTTCAGTGGATAGCCGTTATCACCTAGCAGCCACCCATCCAGAGGGGTGTCCCCCTGAAAGACTGTAGGGATGCTAGAATTCGCCACGATGAACGAGTCATGTGCCAACCAGGCAATTTGAGTCACAGATCACCAGACATCCCTGTTTCACCTGTGTGCATTCAGTCAGGTTGAGTGACCATTACGGGTGCTGAACACGCTTTTGATGTGGTCAGATGAGATACTGATCAAAATATATAAATTTAGGTCTGACTGTATGTGCTGACTCAGATAGTTACATTGAATTGTGGCTGTTGCAAATTATTGATCGCAGTGAAATGCCAGACACTGTGGAAACCTGCCTGTGAGGTATTGATAACGTGAGCACACGACTCCGCCGGTAAAATCCACTTGCCTGGCGGTACGCCACTGGCGCACAGAGTTGACCAGGTCTGGGGTGGCGAGCCTTTAGCGCACTTTTGAGCCACTGACACAGACCAAAATGGGCCGAAAATCGAAATGCGCCGACTGATTATGCCGACACCTCCCCCTACTGCGCCGCACCGCCCATCCTGGTGCACCTCTGTACGCCTCGATTTACCAAATACCAAGTCGAAAATAGAGCCTTATGTCTTGTTTCCAATGCACTCCTTGCATTTGTACTGTCAACTGAGTAATTACAACTTTTCATTATTATTTCCTTTTACACAGTAGAATAGAATAGTAATTATGAGAAATTTTGAAAAAGACCAAATTTGCATATGTCATGCTTCTGTTGTGTTCCAAAGATCCCTGATTGCGTTGTATGCCTCATAGGAGAGTGATATGACCTGAAGTCTTACAATGTTTTTTTTTTTGTTTTGTTTTCTACTGTGACAATATTATTACAAAAATAAAAGGGTGCTCCACTCAAAACACAACTCGCCCCTTTTCACTGTATTAGCAATGTAAGGGAACATATCTTAAGAAAGGAAAAAAAAAGTATTAAAATACTAATGTGTTTATTGGCTCAACAGGAATGACAATGAGGTATATGCAGAAAAAGTGACCTGTTCCATAATGTAGATCAATTATTAAATGAAATGTAACTCATTGTCAGAGTTAGACAAAGGGTGGGATTAGGAATCTCAACAGCATTTATTTGGCAGAAAACCCAACGTATTATAGTATTATATTAGTATAATAATATAGTATTATATTATTATTCTTAGTAGTAGTAGTACAACAGTCAACAGTGTACCACAGGACATGTCTATCAAGTACATTGATATATGGCAGCAACAAACACACATAGGAATGTGACAAGCAGCGGAAGGGGCTTTCAATTTCATGACCTCCATTTAGAGATAAATGGAGAATTATCTTAGTCTCACTTCTCTTTCACTGAAACCACTTCCGGCAACAGTCAATTAATGACACAAAACTACTGAGTTTCTAGACCAACGTCAGACAACACACACACACACACACACACACACACACACACACACACACACACACACACACACACACACACACACACATATACTGTATTAGTGCTGTCAATCGATTAACATATTTAATTGCGATTAATACTCTTATCAACATGGAAAAGGTTTGCTTTGTGCAAACGTTTTTTTATTGAAAACGTGTAGTATTATATTTCACACTAACATTCTCACTTTGAGCAGTCATTCACATTTGAATGAATGAAATCTCACATAATTTAACACTGTCAATAAACAGATGACAAAAAAATAAATACTTGGTTCCAAAAAAAAACCCTTCAACAACCCTTTCTAAGGGATCAAAACAGGGTGATACAAGATAAAGTTACAGATAATCGCAGATAATAGTCGCAGATAATCATTTGTTGTTCATACATTTATACTGGTTATAGTCGATACTCCCTGCAGAGGTTATTATTAGTCCTTGGATGTTAATCGGTTGAGTTGACAACCATGCACATTATGTTGCAGTACCTAAGAGTCCAGCAGAGGACGGACTGAAAGTGTTAGAGCTGTGAAGGTCAATGTTGTTGTGCACGCAGAAGAAGCGTGTAAAGTAACATGTAATGTGCTGCAAAATGGTTCAGTAAAGGCCCAGGAACGTAAGTTCAATGTGTGGACAGTGGATTATTATATCAATGATGCAACAGTGCACATCGTTGTAAACTAGGACTCAGCCTATAGTGCATCTTCAGTACCAGGCCTATTTTGTCTGCCTCTTCTCCCAAATGACCTACCCAAAATAAATAGAGTATATCTTCACAACTACAAGGGCTGTATGAATAATCTTGGTCTCAAAGAAAGCTAAGACCTGTGAGATTACTACAGAAGTGTCAGAATCAAAATATATGTTACTATGTCAGAGTAAATTCATCTTGAACACAGTAGAAATTATTAATCAAAAAGTAGTAAGCCGAAAGATAGGCTATTTGATGTGTGCACTCCCCCCACTCTTGAAACCCCCTCCTCTTTATGGAAACAACCAGGACCCTCGCGGTGGATTGTAAACTAACACAGAGTCATAGGAGCAGACTGTAGCAGCGTTTTTTCGAGCTGGAATATAACTTTTGACCATAAAACAGCAAAGGTAAGACATACTGTATGCTTTTGAGAAATATTTTTCTTCTACTCTTTGGCTGCTAGCTCACCGAGTTTTGGTCGCACAGTGGGGAGGCAGACATTGTCGTGATCGTCAGACTCCCCGCTTTCATATGATATCAGGCTTTTGTGATTTGTATAAAGTGGTGAACACAGCAGATGCTCTAAACTGGACGTACGCTGTTTTCGTGTTTTCCTTATATGCCCATATAATTTATTGCAGTATGAATTAGGTTTCGTTTTGGTGGCAATGCGTGATAGAGGCTTTTAGCTGAGTTTCTCCCCTTATTCTGGTATGGTACAAGTTAGGATTGGTGGTTATGAGTGTGACCATTAATCATCAACGCGTGCACGCATCCCAGGTTGCCCCCTGTAGAGGGGGCACCGTACTGAAGAGGTTAAACCATGGCTTAAACTTTCCTTTCTTAAGTTTCCTTTGAACATGCTAGGAGTCAGACTATAATGCTCTTCTATTTATTCAGCAGAGGCTTATCAACCCAGCCTCTTATTCCTCTCCAGAAAGAATGAACATTACTTGGCTATGGCTGCAGTAAGCTTGTTCTTAGTTGCGGTATCATATGCCTCTGCCGGAAGCCATCCATTGTCGCCTGGTTTTGACAAGGAGGTGGCGGAGAATTCACATTCGCCGTGTGTTTGGCCATCAAGTGGTATTTCAGACTGGATGTGCTACGTTGATAATTCAGTTCACACCGATGCACAGATAACTTTGGTCTTGTCAGTCGACCCATCTTGCAACTTTTTGAAACTAACCTTTCCATTCAGAATCTTGTTCGCATCCATTTCAGCGTTTTGCGCTTCACATCCACACAAACCGGTTGCCTACCTTTTTTACAGCTAACAAGCAGGCAAGACCAAACACGTGCGTGGGGCATGCCTATTGTTTTGTTTCTGGTTTACAATCGGATCCTGCAGTTTTTCTAATGTTACTAGCAGTGGCCACAGCTTATAAAAAACTACAAGTTCACTAGGTCACAAAGAACATTAATCTTGTGATAAAAAAAAATGACGCCATTAAAATTGATTTGCGTAAACACGTTAATAATGCGATATTTTTTGACAGCAATTGGTAACAGTTTCCTAATTACCCTGTTAAAATATAATAAGTAATGTAACTATTTTAATTACTTCATCAAAGTAATATGACTCATTGCATTACCTCTTGATTACTTTTCGGGAAGTACTTTATTTAATGTGGCTGCTGTTGCATTGTCCTGATATACTCAGCTGGTCGCAAGCATGGCACACTGAGGGTGCCTGAAGCAATGCGCATTTATTTGATTGCAAATCCAAACAACACACAAGACATTCTGTGTTGTATCAGCTGTCATGGTGTTCTTGAAGATTGAAAGACAGCCACTTTTGTGATTTTCAACTAACTAACCCATTAATCTGGGTGACCTCTGGTGTGACAGGGGGGTGACCCGCTTCTGTTATAAGGGGTGTGTGCAGTTATCATCACAGGGGCATGGCATTGGGGCATGGTCAGTTGTTGCCATGTTGGCAGGATCTGTTCCTGGCACCAAGGGTGACTGGGATCTTCTGCCATCTGTTGCTGTTGAAGGGGCATGGTCAATTGGCCTGACAGGGTGTGACCTAGGCACATGGTCTGTTTATGCTTGAGGAGTGTGCCGTGTGTCTGTGACAAATGACAAATGTTTTGCTGCATTTGTAGTGTCTGAATTTGTAGGGATGTAACAATGCATTATATCGTTAACAGTTAGTTTGTTTAATAACATAATATGGTTCCTCCCCTTGTCAAAATCTCTCTGACTGGTCTATGCTCAAAATCCATTTTCTTTGTCATGTATTTTACAGTCTTAAAATTTGTGTTTATTGACTTATCTTCTTCAAAAAAACAAAAAACAAAAAAAAAAACATTTCCATAATACTTTTATAGAGAGACAGAGAAACAGTGTTAATTGTTAAACAAACTGCCAATATTTCAAGAGACAGATGTAGGAGAAAGAAGAGATCCTTGCTGACAGGAAGCATATGATTCCAGGAGAAAAGTGACTGTGATTAATGCCTTAAACAGGAACATTGTACACATTAAGAATGGAATCACACCTCTAAAGAACAAAGCCTGTTGTTCAAATCATATCCATCATACATTACTTTATGAAACCCCCAAAGACACAATAAAATACAATATTATATTGCTAACACATTACCAGTTGTATGGATAATCTGATGCGAGGCTCAGTGTCTCACTAGAAATTGCAATATAGTTGTTATTTTTCTACGGGTTTCGAGTTCTACTTATTTTTGATACTATGACTACTTGCACTTGTGGTGCAAAACTGCATTTCATTGTCTCTGTGTTCAATTTGAAGTGACACCTTTGTTTATGTTCACTCCAAGGATACTGGCTGATTTTTTTCAGCACAAGGGTGGTTCCTAGAATACAGCATACATGCTGTGGTCTGGTGTCCTTACAGTGCCACAAAGACAAGGATTTTTTTTGTGTGTGTGTGTGTGTGTGTGTGTGTGTGTGTGTGTGTGTGTGTGTGTGTGTGTGTGTGTGTGTGTGTGTGTTGTCTTCTGGGGAGTGGGGTTGGAAAGGGACCCAGGCTTAGATCCAGTTCTCATGTTCACGCTGTATTATTTTACCAACCATGACACACACCCACACAGAGCAACACTGGAGGAGCTGGGGCCAAAACAGCACAGTTCTCTAGCATACACACATACTAAACAGCACTCTGTAACCTCAAACAAGCAGACAGCACAAGCCAAGAATACAGTCTACTTACCTGACACACAACAGGGCAGCAGGATGCTGTGTGTGTGAAGAACAAATTGAAAATTCTTTCCTTTGTAAGGGTTTGTGGTAATCTTGCAAAAAATGATTTTTCAAATGTTTTTACTGCAATCTTCATCAATTTTCCTCACAACTGTGGACAGTCAAACTTTCTCTGCAGTGTAGTCATGACCACTGCTTACTCGATTAGTGTTGTGGAGAGAGGGTAGACAGTGGGTAGACAGTGATGAGCTTGACAGGGAGGGTATTTGCTATCCTGCCAGTTTCATATTCCACTGTGCATACTGGGCAGGCTTGACAGTAACAGGAGAGCAAGACCCCTCGTATTTATTGGAACGCACAACCAAGGTAATTTTTTATAATGCTATTGTAACTACAGCCACCATGATACAACCATTCAACAATCCTAACCCTGATAAATATGTACTGATTTATCTCTCTCCTTAAGTTTCACAACAACTGGCAGGGTATAATACTGACCAACAATGATCGTCATTATGGAAGAGAAACAGCCAGAAATGATCTCACATAGGAGGATTCAGATTCAAATTGTCCTCTGAAGAGGAAATTTGTTTTCATAGTCTTTAAAGAAAAACTAATATTCAAAACAAGGTATAAACAAGCAAAAACATTCCTACAAAACAACAGGAAACAGTGGACCATGTATGTGGATCCAGAAGAAACATCTGCAAGACTGCAGAGATATAGCAGGAGTGCTAGAAGAGCACCTAATACCATGCATGTGTGAAAATTAATTCATAATTTTAAAACTAATGAAAGATAAAAATCAGATGACATTTCTCTGCTAATATACAGTCTGTATGTAATTACAAACTTAAACTAAAAGGATAATCTATTCTTCATTACCCAATTACTGTGGTAGTTCAATGTTGACTTTAACTTGGACCAATTAGTGCAATAAATAACAAAACATTCAGTATTATGGAAAAGTAACATTGTCACTCTAACATCAATTTTGAACTAATATATGAAAAACACATGAACTGCAGAAACAAACAGTGCACTTTGCACACCCATGTGACTCATTCACAGTGAGGTCATGTCCATGCTCACATACAGCATCACACCACCATCAGGAAAAAAGCCACTCTATTAGAAGCCAGCAAACATAGTGCAACCAAACATGAAGAGCCTATCCATCACTCGCCTCCACAAATGAGTGTTGTTATTGTATTCAGGAGAGAGGCAGAAATCTCAGCCCCTTAGGCAAGCTTTTCACTAGAATGGGAAGAAGATACTGCCAATGATGTAGGGGAAACATAAGGGCATTTGATGAGCCATTTGTTTTCACTCCCTGAAGAGGAAGGCAAAATAAGCAGCATGTCTTCACACATTAACAACTTCTTTTAAAATAAATAATTTGCACAAATGGGAATTCTGAAAACCCACTAGGACCATCTAGAGGCTGCTGTATTGATTACACTTACAAAACAAAAGTGTTGAACAATCATACTGAGGCAGGGGCAGACTGGGACAAGAAATCGGCCCTGGCATTTTGGACCAGACTGTCCCAACACATTTGATAACGCACACCTTTTCGGTCCTTTCGTTCTCTTGAATGTGTATACCAACTGTGCAACTCTTTAAAACCATGCACCTTAAGCCATGCAATGAGTTAACGGGAATCAGTGAGAGTGGACACATTAAATACTTCCAAAAAGTCTAATTTATTAACAATACAAAAAAGTATACTCCACCACTCCATCACAGTAATGGATCTTTAAGCAGAATTCATCCTATTGGGTGTACCTATGTGTTTCAAAGAGGAAGAAAAAACGAAAGAATAGAGATGAGAAACGATGGTTTAGATGTTAAGTCTTCCAAGAGTAGTACTCAATAAACTGTGAACTGACCCAGTCCAAAAGGATGAATGTAGCTGAACTCCTGAATGAACTTTGAACTCTGTGTGTGTATGTTTGAGAGAGATATAGAGAGAGAGATATAATTTTTGGCAAATCTTCAAGATAAAAATAGCAGTGTAGAAACAGAAAACTTAAGAGGGATGATGACACATGAATGAGGGAGAGGGCTACATACACAATGTCTTATTGCGTATACAGGTATTACAAACTAACCAGAATACAAACTAACCTGGCCATAGGACACTAGCCAAAAATATGTTCTTGATGTTTTATCATTGTCAGATTTACCAAGGGGTTGAGTTGCTTTCCTTATTACAAGTGTTCTGAAAGCAGTCCAGCTTACTGCAAGTTTTACTGCATGTCCCTGTTCAATGTTGCCAGCACCACCATTGTCATCGGCCACAGGAGCTGATGAAGGCCCTGCTGTGGCAAACATATCAGAAATTTTTGTGCATTTGGCAGTGTTGGTTTGAAGAGCCAGCTTCTTCTTGTCTCGCAGTTTCTCTGCACCTCCTTTTCATTTTCTCTCCATTATTGAAGCTCCTAACAGATTACGTTACCAACGCAAAAGGGGAAGTGTTTCATGATATGATTGGGTGAAATGAGCCCCGTCACGTGTCAGTGAAGAAAATAAGCTATGGGCCGCAGACCAGTGTGTGTCGAGGGCCAGTCGGTGGTTATGAACAAACTCTTGCGCTGACTTTTTTTTGGCAAATGCATTACACCGGCAGGACCAAAGTGAAAGGGGTTGGTGTTTAACGATGTGATTGGGCCAGCCCAATGTCAGTCAGGCCGCTGATCAACTGTCTGGTATTATGGGCCAGTCAGACCAATCTTTAAAATAAAAAAAGAAAGTGGCTGAGTGTCAGCCCAAATAGCACGTTGGCCCAACGGGAAAATGCCCGGTATGCCAGATGGTCAGTTCATCACTGTACTGACACTACATTGTTATACCGTTGATCGTAGTAGTAGGTTAAAAATATCTGATTTAAAAAGGTTTTTCCTCGTGCTAGACCAAAGGCCACTGAGTCAATAAGGTCTGGTTTTATTCTTTGTGGAGGAATTATCTCGTGGGACAACATGACATTTTCCCTGACTTCAAGTGAGTATTTGTGAAGTGAAAATTGTCATTTGAAGTGAGGACCCCAGCTGGCAGCTGTTTTAAGTGAAAAAGCTCTGACAAACCCACTGCTCAGCGCCTACTAAATGTGTCATAGGGAAGCACTTTGATAACACATAAAATGCTGCTACAAGTAGAAACAACATGTTCTATTTAGTATAGGCTTCACCTTCTCAGACCTGTCATTATTCTTGCTAAAGTTGAAGAGGTGCTGCAGGACTCTTTACAGCTGCATAGCACATGCCTTCAGCATCTCTGTGGTCACACCATCAGGGCCTGTAGCCTTTCCTAATAGATCCTGGCTGAAATTCAGTGCCTTATATAGGAAAGCCCTCCACAGTGCTAAAGCAGCCTATTACTCTGCACTAATAGAGGAAAATAACAACAATCCCAGGTTTCTCTTCAGCACTGTAGCCAGGCTGACTGGGAGCCATAATTCTGTTGAACCATGTATTCCTTTAGCTCTGAACAAGAATGACTTCATGAGCTTCGTTAATGATGATTAGAGCCAGAACTCATCACCTCCTGCCGTCAACAGGTACTGCTTTATCTTCAAACACAGAAACCGTAGATTGTTATTAAACTTGTTGTAGTTTTAGACTGTTTTTCACCTGCCAACCTTCATCAACTAATTTCAACAATTTTGACAACAAAATCATCAACCTGTATTCTAGACCCCATCCCAACTAAGCTTCTTAGAGAAGTTTTACCCTAAATTGGCTCTTCCTTATTAGATGTGATCAATCTGTCTTTATCAACAGGCTACGTACCACAGTCCTTTAAAGGACTATAGACCGATATCTATAGACCGATATCCAACCTCCCCTCTCTCTCAGAAATTCTTGAGCAGTTGCTAATCAGCTGTGTGACTTTCAACGCAACAATAGTTTATCTGAGGATTTCCAGTCAGGATTTAGAGTGCATCACAGCACAAAGACAGCACTGGTTAGTTGCAAATGACCTTGGCCGTTTCTCAATATGCGTTCTTCTCTGTACTTGTGTTCTCGTGTACTTGAGAAACGTCATCACTCTGAGTCCAAGTACTGTTCCAATTCAAAAGTCCACATCTCGACAAGTACACTCAAATACCCGGATGTGTTCTTGCCCCTCCCACTTTATCGAGGATGCATCGGATGGTGACTTGTGCGGACTTGGGGCAACCACGTATCCCAGAATGCATTTCGTAGCAACGATGCCGGAGGAGAGGACTCACAACTACAAGTTACAAGTTTGGAAATACTGCTGTTTTAGTAGTACGGAATGTGGTTTTAAGATTATTTTATGTGAGAAAGTGGATGTTAAAACTTAAAATCTGTGGTCGATTCATCACGATAGTGCGTAGTTTAAAATTTGCTCCAAAGTTTTCGGAGATGTGTCGTCCTGCTAATGTCATCAAGTACGCTGCTGTCCCAATTGCAGAATGACGGTCCTGCATCCTCCCGTCCTGGAGAGACTGTACTCCCAAGTCGAACTTGCTAAGTCCAAACTGCCAAGTTCGTAAGTCCGAACTTGGCGTACTTGGTATTGAGAAACGGCCCTTCTCAATACATCAGACAAAGGATTTGTCTCGTCTCTGTACTAGTCTTATTAGATTTTCGTGTTGCATTCAACACCATTGACCATGGTATCTTTTGCATAGACTGGAACAGTTTTGAGGGAACTGCAATAAGCTGGTTTCAATCCTACTTTTCAGATCGCTCTCAGTTTTCACATATTGATGACGACTCCTCTGTACTTGCTAAAGTCAGCTATGGAGTTCCGCAGAGTTCTGTGCTTGGACCAATTCTATTCACCATATATATGCTTCCTTTAGGGAACATTATTAGGAAACACTCAATAAATTTTCATTGCTATGAAGATGATACCCAGCTATATTTATCAATGAAGCCAGCAGAAACCAATCAGTTAACTAGACTACAAGCGTGTCTTCAGTACATGAATAAAATATAAATATATTCCAGTTGCTCCAGAACCCTGCAGCACCTATTTTGACAAAAATGAGGAAGAGGGATCATATTTCTCTGATATTAGCCACTCTGCACTGATTCCCTGTAAAATTTAGAAAAGAGTTTAGAATCCTCCTCCTTACTTACAAAGCCATAAATGGTCAGGCATCATCTTATCTTAAAGAGATCATAGTACCTTATCACCCCACTAGAACACTGCATTCCCAGAATGCAGGCTTACTTACGGTTCCAAAAGTCTCTAAAAGCAAAACAGGAGTCAAAGCATTTAGTTATCAAGCTCCTCTCCTGTGGAACCCGTGTCTTTGTCTGGGAGGCAGACACTGTCTCTACATTTAGGAGTAGGCTTAAAACTTTCCTTTTTGATAAATCTTATAGTTAGGGCTGGCTCAGGCTTGCCCTGTACCATGAACAGCCACACACTAAAGATAATATACAGGTGCTGGTCATAAAATTAGAATATCATGGAAAAGTTTTAAGCACATTAAGCTCATGTCTCTACGGGGAAGTCTCTGAATCCCACAAGATGATTGCATGAAGTATAAAGCATTCCCTGATTACTGAGTGATATTTTCTTTACAGAGTGACAGGAAAGAATAAGTCCCCATTTTATACTTCTGGATACATACGAGCGGCAGCCTGTTACAGCTCTCTAAACTTCTTATCTTTCTCTGTTTTCTTGCGCGTCTTTATTATTCATGTTAGTTCTACGCGTGACAGCTGTGCCGATGGGTCGTGGCGGCGCAGACTTTGGTATTTTCATGCGCTGCGCCACGGCGCATCTCCTCCTCCTTCTCATCTCAGTCCCACCCAACTCAGAAAGAGGGAGCGGAGAAGGCATGGAGTGGGTTTGGCACAGCCGAGTCAAATTTTCACCAATCACAGCAGCTCCTCGCCTCACCTTTAAGAACACTGCTGGCGAGGCGCATGGCAAGTGGCAAGTCCGACACCCAAACTTCTCCCAGGAGGAGACTGATGTCACTCATGCCTTATGACATGCGTTTGTGTATACTGTTTATTTTTTCTCAGTGTATATATATATATATAGTTTTATATTCTGTTGATATTTTGTGGTATATTTTGTGTGTATATATATATATATATATATATATATATATATATATATAGTCTCAATATAAATATTTTGTTTTTATATTTGCTTTATATATATATAGTTCTCTCTCTTTTCTACTCTTCTAAGTGCTACATGGCTGTGTTAGGTAAGACCATTCAGTATTTCATGTTGTCCACGAAAAACAGTCAATCTTTTAATCCTTTAAATTTGGCTAAACGTGTTCTGTTTTGATAAAATTGGTGTTGTAATGATGACTGTGCACGTTTTTACTTTTTCTCTAGATGCTGTCATGAAGGCTCAGGCTGACGCCACTGAGGGGGCCATTAAACAACACATTGCTGACCATCTGAAACATGTGCCAGCAAGGAGGGGAGGCCGGGATAATTCCTAGTCCAAGAATTTATGTTAAATAAATTGAAAAAAGTTCAATCGTTTGAATAGTGCCCAAAAAATTACCTAAAAAAAAAAAAAAATCAATGTTAAGTTGATTTAAATAAATGTAAACAGTTTGTGGAAAGAGTTGGTCGTGTGTGTAATTTTTTTTTCTGAGAATTCTTTGTTCTCCTTTTTCCTGAATGGCAGTCTTTGGAGGAAAGTTCTAAATTTTGGAAAGCCATGTAACTGTATTCACACAGTCCATACGCTTAAATCTCTCTCATTTTACCATTCTGTGCTACAATCAACAAAATGCTTTTTTTGTACAACTGGCAATTCTAATTACTATATGCTATTTCTGCATTATGTCAAGCTTAAACTGACAGGTTTTAGGTTCTGTAAAGTTTCAAAATTATAATTACAGAAGTGATTCAATATTGGAATGGGCCAGTTTTTATTCCACCCCCCCCCCCCCCCCTTGTTTTTTTTGTTGTGATTTTATATAAAAACCTCTATGCATAACAGTCCTCTATTAAAGACGTAATAGAAACTTTCATTTTGCACCTCCAGAAGACCAGAAGACATTAAATATACGTCATTTAAACATCTCATTGCGCAGTGGGTATTTACAAGATAGAGACTACTTTGTGTCAATTGGTGAGCATGTGTCTGAACGAAAAAAGATGATGTGTGGGGTGCCACAAGGGTCCATTCCTCGACCACTTCTTTTCAATATTTACATGTTTCCCCTAGCTCAGATTATGGAGCATCATTATATTTCTGTCATCACATGACTACAGTCCCAACTTTCACTGAGTGAGTGTATTCATCAAATCAATGAGTAGGATGTGCCAGAATTTTCCTCAGCTTAATGCAGATAAAACAGAAGTGATTGTTTTTGGCCCCAAAAATGAAAGGTCAAAGATCAGTGCTCACCTTAACTCCATGTCACTGACAACAACAGATAAAGCCAGAAATCTTGGTGTAATTATTGATTCAGACCTGAATTTAAGCAATCATTTAAAGCTAATTACCAAGTCAGCCTACTACCACCTGAAAAATATAACCAGAATTAAGGGATGTCTGTCCAAAGATGACATGGAAAAACTTGTTCATGCATTCATTTTCAGTAGGTTGGACTATTGCAATGGAGTCTTTACTGGCCTAAACAAAAAATCTATTAGGCAACTACAGCTGATCCAAAATGCTGTTGCACGAGTCCTTACAAACACCAGAAAAATGGACCATATCACACCAGTCCTCAGATCACTACATTGGCTTCCTGTGAGTCAAAGAATAGACTCTAAAATCTTACTGTTGGTCTACAAAGCATTAAATGTAAATGGTCTAGGACCAAAATATATTCTAGATTTATTAACTCCATATGAAGTATCCAGAATGAGAACCAAACAAAGTGAAGCAGCTTTCAGTTATTATGCTCCTCACCTGTGGAACATTCTCCCTGCACACCTGAGGTCTGCACCAACTGTCAGCTCATTTAAATCAGGGTTGAAAACATTATTATTTGCTACAGCTTTTATTTAAAGTAAATGTATTTGCTCAATGGTTTTAATCATTTTAATCATTCTAAATGCTAAATTATTGTCTTACTCGCTTCTGTTTTAAATTTTCCTTTAATTGTATTTTATTTTTATTTTTATACTCTCTTCTAATCTCTCTCTCTCTCTCTTTCTTTCTTTATTTCTTTGAAATGTATGATTTTAATGTATTTTTATGCTTCTGTAAAGCACTTTGAATTGCCTAGTGTATGAATTGTGCTATACAAATAAATTTGCCTTGCCTTGCCTATGCCAACACCAAGGAGGCATACAAATCATCACCCCTCCCTCCTCTGGGAAGAGCTGATCACAACCTGGTTCATCGAGTAAAACTTGTCAATATCCGTGCTCGTGCTAAAGGAAAATCCTCATTGGGTAACTGACTGTCTTCACGCTCTGTGATTGGCCAGTCACACACAGTGCCCGCCCCTCCCTACTTGCGCACACGGACAGTGACTGATCTCCCAGTTCTTGGCTAGACTCTAGCTCATGTTGCCCTCTTTAGTACTCCTTAGGTCTTCTTCAGCTCGCCTCTGTTTCAGTTTGTATGATATTTAAAGTTACTTGGTGAACTTGTTTCGTAACATACGTACATAGACAAGACAGAGCTGAAAACGGCTCATGTCGCGTCGGTCACTGCCTCCACTCCGGTCATTGTTTTTTGTTTTTTTTTATTACCGTCTGCTTGCTCTTAGTTTGGCTGGCGATATAAAGTCAGTTGGAAAACTTTGCTCGTACTGAACGCGGCACTTTTGGGAAGAATACAGTGAACAAGGCTGACTTATTAAGAAAGTTGTGTTGAGTATGACAGCTGTTGTTCATGCATACTTAGTAGTTCATAGTTTCCTGCTGCATGTGTTGTATTCATTCATGCACTTAAAAATATGCATGTTCTGACTTAATAAAAAAAACTTGTTCTGTAAATAATTCCTTTACTATTGTGATCAAAAACACTGAATCTCAATTCTGAGGCTGTTCGGTTATTTATTCATACACTTAAGAATATTTATGTTCTGAGTTTATAAAAAAAGTGTTCTGTAAATAGTTCTCTTACTTTTGTGATCAAAAACATTGATTTTAATCTTAATTTTGAGGCAGTTCTGTAAATAGTTTTCAAATAAACAATAAATATAGCAACTTCTGATCAATCCCTATCAATTTCAGACTTAAAATAATGTACCGATTTAAGTCCCACCCATTTCCGGTTAAACCACACCCACTCCAAGTACAGATACAGATACAGATACAGATACAGATAGTGATGTACTCGCTCATCCCTAGCTGATGTGGCTTCTGATGGCATCCACTCAGTAACAAACAAGCTGCAGACACAACAGCCACATGCCCTTTGCCTCCATGACTTTAAACATGCCTCTCTGTCCTCCACTCAATGTTACATCCAGTACCAGAGACAATACAATACAATACTCCATGCCTCCATGCCAATACAAGGAGGCATACAACCTCTCCTTCCAATGACAAGGTTCTGGCCACAAGGAACCCAACTCCCAGCAGCCTGTGGGTGAGTAAATGTGGGTGAATGAACTGAACCTTTCCTTCACCGGATATGATCAGTCATCTCGCCCTTCCCCATGCAGTCCTCCCTGCTGCAAACCCAGTAGTTTGCAACCCCTGTGTACTGCCCGACCCCCACCTACACCCCCATTTCCCCAATACTGAGTGAACAGCCACTCTGTACATTCACTGCATGACAGCATTTCCTGTCCAAGGGACAGGGACCCTGCAGGAAACAGTCTTGACTCACTTCCTCTTAACCCACACCACACTGCAGATATCTGGCACAAATCATTGCCACTTGCAAAAGTTCTGAAACAACTCTGCAATCATTGGTCTCATCACAGAGGATTAGTAAAAAGGAGGATGATGGCTAAGCTATTATCCCTGATTGAGCACATGTCCCATCCCATGCAAGACACTCTGTGACAGGCTGCCTCACCACCCATGTGTGACGGAGAGATACCGCAGGTCCTTCCTTCCTGCTGCTGTCAGGCTTTACAGTAAACATTGCTCCAGGTAGACCACACACACCAAAATTGACAAATAAATAATGTGCAATATCATTTGCACACTACATTTGGCAATATCAGTATTTCCCATGCATAACACACATGGTACCATATAACAAATTTCTCCACAATTTGATTAAAAAAAGGATTGGCTTGTCTTACAGGGTAACTGTCTAAACACTCATGCTTTGAAAAACATAAGTAAGAACCACAAATTATTTCATTGTTCTACTGTATTTGCAAGAAACTATGCGAGTCTAGCAATGGACTTGATCACTATTACATTCATAAAATAGGCAGCCTGTCATCACTGGTAAACCTGACAGAGAAGGCATGAAGGAGAGATAGTTACAAGATTGGACTGAAATTTACTTAAATATTCTATTTCAAATTTCCTTATAATGCTCTTGAAGTCTGTGTTCTTCTGCGAGATGCATCACTTTACAGTTCATTGCTGTTCATGGTGAAGAAAGTCCAGAAATCCGTAAAACCACTAGTGCACAAAACCAAAATTCTGAATTGTTCTTCTGTTTTTTTTCTCTCCAGATTGCATGTACAATTTTAATGAATGGATGATACAAAGACCATTATTTTCTGTATTGTATGTAACATTGCAAAAGTGAAAAACAGTCGAAAAACAGACAATAACATTAAACAGACAAACAAAATAAGTCCCCAAAAGCTGAAACCAGAAAATGGTAGGTTGAATCAGAATGGAGGCTGAAGAACATTTGGTATCTTTTATTGATAAAGGAATTTATTGTCGTCCACACAGAGGTGGGTAGTAACGTGCTGCATTTACTTACTTTACATTTACTTAGTAACTTTTTGGATAAATTGTACTTGTAAGAGTAGTTTTAATGCAGCATACTTTTTACTTTTACTTGAGTATATTTGTGAAGAAGAAGTGGCACTTTTACTCCGTTACATTGGGCTACATTCTGCTCGATACTCGTCACTTTATTTTTATTGATCAGTCCGATGCGTGATCTGTTTTTTTATGTTTTGTTTTGTCGAGACTTATTGACACACTGCAGCCTTAGACAGCTGAAATTGTGGAACGAGAATGCAAGTTGCAGTTTTTCCAACCAACCAGACCCGTTGGAGCTCCCTGTTCCTCGCAGTTGAAAGTGTTGTGCGCATCCAAAAGGAGCAAGGAGAAGCAGCAATCCGCATGGCACTAAAGATAAAGATGTAAGCTGGCAGAACTCACATTGTTTGTTAAAGAGTAATTAATCAGATGTCAGCATTGCTGATTAATGTATGTTATGGTTGCTAGAAACTTATGTGCAGGCTGCTCTTTTCCTCTTGTTGTTCTTTGAAATCTCTGCCTATTGAGCCCATTGTTTTGTTAGTGAACAACATGCAAATACACAGAACACACACACAGTTTATGTACAGACTGTCTTTTTCTTTGTAACCTCAACCTATTGAGCCATTGTTTTGTGATTATGTTACTTTGTAAAGATTTAATTTATTATTGTTTTAGTTGTTTAAGAGATATTCTCTGGCTCTGGATTTTTTCATTGCTGTTTTATATTTTTGTGCATTCAGGTGTATTATTTGATGTCCTGATCAATAAACAAAGAGGTTACTCAGCAGTTACTCAGTACTTGAGTGGTTTTTTCACTTAGTACTTTTTGCTCCGACTCAGGTAATTAATTGGGTGAGTACTTTTTACTGTTACTTAAGTAATATTATTCTAAAGTAACAATACTCTTACTTGAGTACAATTTTTGGCTACTCTACCCACCTCTGCATCCACATGGCCATGGGTTAAGGATCAGGCTAGCAAGATTCATGGAAGATGAACATAAGAATGCCAAGTATTAATTTTTGATAGAACTTAAGCCAAGCCAAGCTGTTGGCCTTTTCATAAGGAGCCCAACTCAATTCTACTGTGATCAGTTGATCAGTTGAATCCCGAGCTGAATCGGGCTAGACACATCCAGTTAACTCGAAAAGAAGAAACCTTCTTCGACAACTCAAATTCAACCAAAATATAAACATTAACCTATTTAAGCTACACATGCTTGTACCTGTGTTTTTAGTTTTCAACACCTACTTTTTAAAGAACATAATGGTAATACATTTAGAAAATTTTAAAAATAAAAGTGGCCCCAAGCAACTCCCTTGTGGAACACACTTGCTGTGTTCTGAGAGGTAATTCTTCATCCATGCAGTAGAACAGGGTGAAAAACCATAACATTTGAGCTTGGTGAGTAGAATACTGTGGTCAATGACATCAAAAGCTGCAGTAACAGCCAAGAGCACAACTCCAACAAGTTTCCTAGTTTCCATCCATATGTGATCATTCAGACCACTACAATACTAATGCTGTGCTAGTGGAGTAACCAGGGCATCACTGATAGACTTGCGTTCAATTTTGATCTAATGAATGACTTAAGCAGAAAACCACAAATAAGTAATTATTTATAAAACCTTGCTTAACGTGAAAGTGATCTTATCTCTAAGCCTAAGTCTAGACTTGATTGATGTGAATTTCCTGCTGGTTATGTAGGCATATTGCGTCCAAACCTGTGGTGAACTTTGCGAACAATTTGAAGGTGTGAGGAAATAGCTGACCTCCAGAATTCCTGAATTCCTTAGCAATGGTGATACCCCCTTTTTTGCGGTGTGTGTGCATGTTTTTAATATCAGCTGCAGTTCTGTTTTTCCTGCCCCACCTTGTTCACTGCTGCAAGTGTTTGGCTTTGTTTGTCAACCTGCTATTTAGTTCACTGAATAATACATGTTGTTCTGGCATTACATAAAAGGGAAATCACAAGGCAGGTGCTGTGAATTTAAGTTGATCTGAGATTTATAGATTTGTTTTTTTTTTTTATGCTCAGCATTTTTAATTAAATCTAAAACAAACAAGAACTAAACAGTGACATGTTTTAAGTCGAGCTTGGATGTAAAGTCTCTCAAAATAATTGATGCTGCAAAGCACTCAATGACCAGAGGAGGCTCACTCAACTCACTCTCTTTTAGTGAACTCTGAGTCTCTGTTGGTGAAGATCACATAAAACACGCACAGGCAAACAAAAAAAAAAAAAAAACAGGAAGTGCAGGGCACGTAACGTATTTACCGGGTAACAGGACAGGATCAGACATAGTCACAGGCAAAGGTCAGTCCAGTAGTGAATGCTGGAGAGTCTTGCATGGTGTTACAGCTGTCACCGTAGTTGGGGGTGTTTGTGTGTGTTTGTGTGTGTGTTCTTGTGCCTGGCATGTGTGTGAGTGGTTGCAAGTGGAGGGGTGTGGAAACAGGACTTCTCCTCTGAGCCAGCGTCTTAGCCTGGCAGTCTGTGGCTGGCATTTCTGATGACCAGTCCTTCGCACATGTAGAGAATCATTGCCTGTAGTAGATTTGTCCTATTTGTGCTAGCCAGACTCGAATTGAGCTAGACGTTGACAGATTTTTGCACACACTAGATATACTGATTGTTAGCCTCACTAGGCTTAGGGGTGCTGTGTCATTTTGCATCTTGATTCTCGTTTCTCACCTTTTACTGTAGGCCTCATTTAAGAGGGTTTTATTTTTATTTTGTGTGGTTAAAGTAAGGTCTAATTTTTGGGAGAGTTCTCTTTTTGTTATAATTACTTAAGCTCTCAGTTTTGGAGAGTTCTCTTTTGGTATTGATTATTTCGTTTGTTTGAAAAGCACCCACTTGCTCTTTTCGTTGTCTTGGCCTTTTGCCTTTTGTGTACTAAAACAATTTAAAACAATTGGATTTAAATAAATAACCAATTTCAACCATTTCCATCTGTTTTTTTTTTTGTTTTTTTGTTACTTCCTTTCCCCCTAGCGAGCTGGGTCGTAACTCATGGATACAAAGAACAATCTGAGAATAAGTGAATGTGGGAGAGTAGCTTTAATGCTGGGCTGATGAGAATCAGGTGAGGATCAGGCGAGTGGGCAGGTGGGTGTGACTGGCAAGGGGAGTGAGAGTGGAAAAGTACTTGCTGTGCAGGTGAACAGATGAAAGGAAATGGCAGCAGGTAAGAGACTGAAGGCAGTGTGACAGAGGTAGAGCAGGAAATAATTGACATCTGTCAATGATGATCATAACGTGATGATGTCAAAGTTCTAGTGAGTTTCATTACCTTGGTTATTGTTCACCAAGGGGTTGTTCTCATTTATACACGTGTAAAATTCCTGATGACCAGCACTTTTGCCTCCTCTGGTGAGCCATTTGGTTTAACTAACACCTTGCAGTTTGTTTTCCACGTTGATGGGATCATTAGGATGCGTGCCTGTCTGACTGTTATACACAGACAATGCAGTCAGACAACAAGCTTCCAGACAAACTTCAAGAGTTCATACGCTGAATTGCCAGTCCATTCAGTACACAGTACACAGTACACAGAGCTAAAATGAATGGTCTAAGACAACAGTTCAACAATAAATCCTAATTTCATGTAGCTCTGTTGAACTGTAGTGCGTTATATTGACAGGTGTTTTTATTAGTTTGCCTGCCAAATTTATATCAATGAGGGTAGGCTAAATGACACAAACACCTCTCTGTATGTATGTGTCAATTAAGAATGGCCACCAAGACAGAAAAAGAGTAAAAAATAGGCGAATATCATAATAAACAGGTAGAGAGAGAGAGAGAGAGAGAGAGAGAGAGAGAGAGAGAGAGAGAGAGCCCAGAGTGGGAAACATGAATGATGGAGTCTAAATGAAATGTCATTCCCACTAATGGGAAAAAGTCCATGCCAGAAAGCAGGTCACTTATATTGTAAAAGATTTACTTAAGCAGTATTGCCTGGAACTCAGTGCACTTGACAAAACAGTTAACATCAACTTTCCCAATCAAAATGAATGGAGGGATGACAAAAGGAAAATAAAAATGCATTGCTTTTTGCCTGCAACCTGTGCAGTCTAGCTGCTATCCCTGGGATGGTATCAGCACTGGCAAACAGAACGCCTATGGGTGAGACACACACACAAACAAAATCACATACGAAAAAGCATCCATACAAACAGACACCATAGCAAATGTGCACTACTCTCTCTTTATCGCTCATGCATATCATATGTCATCTATTTGTACATGATGCTCTGCAGCATTAAAGCATGAGTCAAATTGAGTCTGGCAGCTGTACATTGTTTCTTAGAGCTCAGCTTTGTTGTTCCTTTTAATGAATCTCAATAGTTAGTTGACTGCAATAGTCACATCTGCAGTGAGTAAAAAATACAGCCTCCAAACCAGCATTACAGAGCACGCTTTCTCTTTGAAATATACACACTGCCCCTGGCAGAAATCAATAGGAGGAGGATAAAATGCACTTCCATTTAATTAAGATAACCAACACATTCTCGCTCATAATCTCTCTCTTTCCTCTTCCCTCTCTCTCTCACTCTCCCTCCATCTTTCTTTCTGCGCAGCTACCCGTGTCATTCCCCTCTGGGGGTGGTGAGAAATGTTGTCGGTTGGAATCTGGATTTAATCGTTTCTGAGATCGACGCCATGTTTTTCTTCCCCTGAAGCATGTTCTCACTCCCCAACCCCCACAACCAGCTCTTTGAAAAGTCGTCTAGGGAGTGTTCTGCTGCCGAAATGTGTTTGCTCTGGGGCAGTTGGGCTATTGGGGTTGACATCTTCAGCTGAACGGATTACAATTCAATGTATAGGTCTATGTGACAATGCAGTAGTGCTTTGCTGGACCGTTTACAGCTACATTTTGTAGCAAATAGCTCAGAGTGCCATTTTGGCAACTGGGGTTTGAATATCACAGACGAAAGAAAAACATTGAAAGGAAGGTGCTTATCTCACTGTTCATACCATACATTAGTCATGAACCATTTTTAAGATAAGATGCATTCCCTGTTTTATACTCCACTGTTAGCATTTTGAAAATATAAACAGGTGAGGTAGTGAGGTGATTTTGAGTTTATATGTCTATATACTGCTCTGAGAGATATATATTCTCATGGTCATTAACTCTGTGCTTGAATACATGCTGTGAGAAATCATGCACCTTTCATAGCAGTGATTGCTATTTGGCGACCCGCGGGCTACACCCAGCCTCCAGAATATTAATGAATAGAGAAGACGCACGCATCTAACATCACTCATCAATGGAAGAGGTCCAGTCCCTGCTAAGAGTGAAGTGCTTGATTAGCTTGCCAAGGCTGGGCAATGAGCCAAAAAGTCCATAATTCATAGTTCAGCCGCTCTGCAGAAACTGATTATTCTCCAACTCCATCTTCTCCACTCCGTGGACCATCAAACCGCTCCACTCTTAGGCTGGCCATTCCCTGGAGCTAACAGCAGCACACTGAATTACTGAATTTGTCTATTAGATTAAAGAAAAAATCATCACTTGGGGTTTATTTTTGTTGGCCAACTGTTGTATGGAGTCTTTTGAGTATTTTTGTTTGCTTCCTGTGATACTGAAGAGAAGTTTTTGTGGATATAAGAACTCATTCATATGTATTAAGCCATGTCTGCCTCCTTGGTGGAAGACTGAGAGCATTTTCTAGTTAAATATCTTGTTCTCATCATGGTTTTACCACTGATATACTGCAGGTAGATAAAACTAACAAACTTTGAAGGAAAGTGAAAATATTAAACAATAATGGGCTAATTAGACCTAAATAAATTCCTTTGTATTATTTGACAGTCCACCCTGCACAGTGTTTGCTTAGAAAAATTAGTTGGTGGGATTGAAGCTATAGTATCCGTCCAGACCAAGATTTTACACATGTATAGTGATGAAAATGTATTCATTTTTTGTTATAAATAACTGTCCATTAGATCAGGCTATGAGTCGACACATAACACAGTACTATATTTTAATACAGGTTATGTGTACAATTTGGATATAAAATATGTGACCCGCCACAAGAAAACCAGCAACAAGTCGGCCCAGCGCAAGTTGAGTAAACAACGAAAAAGCGTTTTTTTTTTGTTGGTTTTTTTTATTTAATTTAATATAATTTTAATTACTGATTTTCGTTTTTTTGCAGAATATGTAAGTTGAGATCATGAAGAAGCCACTCCATGTTTCAAATAACAGTATTGGGGGCCTTAAAACCGCAATTTGAATTTGGATTGTTTTAGCAGAAATTCACTAGTTGGGGGTGTGGCGATTCAACAGTAAATTAGCATACTAGCTTTCTTTGGCTATTCACTTGCTTCTGTTCTTTTTTCGGCTGATCAGCTGCAAGGGAACCACATGGCTACTTATGCAGCTTCTGGTTGTGCCAACACCGTTAATGTGGTGTCTACATATTTGTCTTCGTCGGTGTGTTCGAGTGATTTTATGTTTTCGTCGCGCTTGTCTGTCCCAATGCACACATACAGCCGTGGGACTCTTTTTGACATCGGCAAAACAGCAATCTGCAAATTAAACCCTGCAAACACGGGCGGCCTGTTTCGACACCGACCCCCACTATTGCAGCGCACCCTCAGAGGAGGCACCGCAGGCAGTGCGAGAGGAGGCGGAAGTGGGGAAAGCGCGGGGGTATCCGTGCTAGGCTAGTGGCAAATCCACACAAGCCAGCTATACCATCTATCGTACTCGCCAATGTACACTCCTTGGACAACAAACTGGACAATATACACCTTTTGAGATCGACTGTGCTGTGTTTTCGTTTTTACGGAAACATGGCTCAATAACAGCATACCGGACTCCGCCATCCAGCTGGACAAGCTAACATGCTACGACTAACACCGCGCAGTGGGGTCTGTTTTTACATCAGGGATGCTTGGTGTCAAGACGCTGTGGTGATTTGTAGACACTTTATACCCCTCGTGGAGTTTATGATCATCAAGTGCCAGCCTCTGTTAATGTCCTGTACATATAGCAGCACTGACAATAAAGTTGACTTGACTTGAGAATCCCTCGGCCTCACAGCGGAGAAGCTGGAGCGTAAGATATCAATGTGCTGATCAGCCACAGCAGCTCATTCAGCAGCAGACTGATCCATCCCACTGCACCACGGAGTGACAGAATTTATTTGATTTAATATTAGAAAAAAGTATCTACATTTGCTCCTTCTAACTGTTAAGTATATTACCTTTCTTGTTTTTCATTTTTATTCAGAGGCTTTTGTAACAAAACAATTTCCATTGTTCAAACTACTGCAACAGTTTGAACAATGGTTAGGGGGTTGGACTTATGTAAATTAGATGCAATGAACACTGTGTTACCTGGCTCCCCTGGTAGGTGGGAATCTTTCAGGCTGGATTTCTCCGATGTCAGCCCTCCGCAGTGCCAGGGCAGCCTATTACTCTGCACTAATAGAGGAAAATAAGAACAATCCCAGGTTTCTCTTCAGCACTGTAGCCAGGCTGACAGAGAGCCATAATTCTTGTGAACCATGTATTCCTTTAGCTCTGAACAGTAATGACTTCATGAGCTTCTTTAATGATAAAATTCTAACTATTAGAGACAGAATTCATCGACTCCTGCCGTTAACAGGTACTGTTTTGTCTTCAAACGTAGAAATCGTAGAAACTGTTACTCAGTCTGTCGCAGTTTTAGACTGTTTTACTCCTGTTGACCTTCACCAACTAATTTCAATAATTTCATCATCAAAATCATCTACCTGTATTTTAGATCCTATCCCGACTAAGCTGTTTAAAGAAGTATTACCTCTAATTGACTCTTCAGTTTTAGACATGATCAATCTCTCTTTATCAACAGGCTACGTACCACAGTCCTTTAAAGTAGCTGTGATAAAACCGCTACTGAAAAAGCCTACTCTTGATCCAGGGGTTTTAGCCAACTATAGACCGATATCCAACCTTCCCTTTCTCTCAAAAACTCTTGAGAAAGCAGTTGCCAATCAGCTGTGCGACTTTCTAAACAATAATAGTTTATTCGAGGATTTCCAGTCAGGATTTAGAGTGCATCATAGCACAGAGACAGCACTGGTTAAAGTTACAAATGACCTTCTAATTGCATCTGATAAAGGATTTGTCTCTGTACTAGTCTTACTGGATCTTAGTGCTGCATTTGACACCATTGACCATGGCATCCTATTGCAGACACTGGAACATTTCATTGGCATTAAGGGAACTGCGCTAAGCTGGTTTAAATCCTACTTGTCAGATCGCTCTCAGTTTGGACGCGTTAATGACGACTCCTCTGTGCTCACTAAAGTCAGCTATGGAGTTCCGCAGGGTTCTGTGCTTGGACCAATTCTATTCACCTTATATATGCTTCCTTTAGGTAAGATTATCAGGAAGCACTCAATAAATTTTCATTGCTATGCAGATGATACCCAGCTATATTTATCAATGAAACCGGAAGAAACCAGTCAGTTAACTAGACTACAAGCATGTCTTCATGACATAAAGACCTGGATGACCTGCAATTTTCTGATGCTAAACTCGGACAAAACTGAAGTTATAGTAGTAGGCCCTAAACATCTTAGAAGGTCACTTTCTGATGACATAGCAGTTATGGATGGCATTGCGCTGGCCTCCAGCACCACTGTAAAGAATCTGGGAGTTATCTTTGACCAAGACATGTCCTTTCACTCCCATGTAAAACAAGTTTCAAGGACTGCCTTTTTTCACCTACGTAATATCGCAAAAATCAGGCATATTTTGTCTCAAAATGATGCAGAAAAACTAGTCCATGCATTCGTAACTTCCAGGCTGGATTATTGCAATTCTTTACTATCAGGCTGCCCAAATTCGCTGCTGAATATTCTCCAGTTGCTCCAGAACGCTGCAGCACGTGTTCTGACAAAAACCAGGAAGCGAGATCATATTTCTCCAATACTCGCCACTTTGCACTGGCTCCCTGTAAAGTTTAAAATAGAGTTTAAAATTCTCCTCCTTACTTACAAAGCCATAAGTGGCCAGGCACCTTCTTATCTTAAAGAGCTCATAGTACCTTATTGCCCTACTCGAACACTGCGTTCCCAGAATGCAGGTCTACTTATGGTTCCTAAAGTCTCAAAAAGCAGAACAGGAGTCAGAGCATTTAGCTATCAAGCTCCTCTCCTGTGGAACCATCTTCCAGTCTTTGTCCGGGAGGCAGACACTGTCTCTACATTTAAGAGTAGGCTTAAAACTTTCCTTTTTGATAAAGCTTATAGTTAGGGCTGGCTCAGGCTTGTCCTGGACCAGCCCCTAGTTATGCTGCTATAGGATTAGACTGTTGGGGGACATCCAAAGATACACCGAGCTCCTCCGTCCTTCTGTCCCTCTCCATCCGCACGCTCTCATGTCCTACCACGGCGTGTTACTAACTTAGCTCCTTCCCCAGAGTCTCTGTGCTTTGTCGTCTTGCAGGTTCCCATGGACAGTGGCTGAATCTGGATTGTGGATTTCAGCTGCGTCTCCTGCCTTGGCCCTGCCTGACATCCACTGCAACTGCTACTGCTGTTATTACATCCACTGTCACTGTTACTGTGACTGCATGTCTGTCTCTCTGTCTCTGTCTCTCTCTCTCTCTCTCTCTCTCTGACTGCTTTTCTTTCTGTCTGTCTGTCTGTCTGTCTGTCTGTCTGTCTGTCTGTCTGTCTGTCTGTCTGTCTGTCTCACTCTCTCTCTCTTGCTCTTCCTCTCTCACCCAACCGGTCGAGGCAGATGGCCGCCCACCCAGAGTCTGGTTCTACTCGAGGTTTCTGCCTGTTAAAAGGAAGTTTTTCCTCGCCACTGTCGCCAAGTGCTTGCTCATGGGGGAATTGTTGGTTTCTTTGTAGATAAAAGAGCTTGGTCTGTACCAGCTCTATATGGAAAGTGTCCTGAGACAACTTCTGTTGTGATTTGGCGCTATACAAATAAAATTGAATTGAATTGAATTTCTCAAAAAACTAGTTTGAGAAGTGCCTACATTCAAATTGCCACATCTTCCTCAAATATTTTCAGATTTCCATGTATTAGACATCATTGGAAAGCTTAGAAACTACTCTTTCAGAATCTGTAAAAAACTCAAAATAGCCCCCGACTTGTTGTCGGTTTTCTTGTGGCTGGTCACATATGTAATACATGTATAATAGTACTAATTTGAACATATATATAAACATGTCTAAATTTTTGCTTTTCATTGATTAATTTAGGTAATGGTGGCATTGTGAGCTATATGACGAGTATGTCCGCCTTACAAATAAGGTCTTACCTTACTTCTCCTCAGTCTCCCAGATCAATACCTCTTCATCTGTCCCCTTATGAATTTTGCAGAATTAACTCTCTGGACATCTCTTTCAAACAAACTTTCTACTCTGATTTTATAACAATTCAATCAACATACAGACAGACTACTCCCAGTGTCTCTAGGAAGCAGCAAGTTGAATGTTATGCCATGATTGTTACATTTATGTGTGGCCATCTTTTTTTTCCACAATGTTGCTAATATTCAGCTAAATTATATTCAATCAAAATGAAATTAAATTGGTGAATTAATTGATCAGTAATTTAAGTTTCCTGTGTAAAAAAAAAAAAAAAAAGCCCCATTATTAAAAAACATTCTACAGTGTTGTACTACTTTGATGTCCTTGCAATGCCTAATCTTGAGCATTGTTACTGGACAGGCAACTTTTGCCTTCCAGTTTCTGAAACAGTCAAAAGATTCTATGCTCCACCCCCACTACTGAAAGCTGATGGAATACCAAAATCTTGCTCTACTACAGTGTAAAAAATTTCACTAAACCATAAATAATCCCTGCAATATATGCCATACCACAGTTAAAGGTCTCCTGCAGTCCATGTGTGCTTTGCACAACTGATTCTCAGTAATAACATCAGATTAGTTTACCAGATATAAGACCATTTAAGTGACATTGCGCCTGTGATCTTTAACTCCTAAACACAAGTTTTTGTTTTGTTTTGTTTTGTTTTGTTTTGTTTTGTTTTGTGCACGTCTGCTGAAAATTTGTCCTATCTGTCTTTGGATGTCAGCTGTGACATTGGAAATGCTTGTTTTTTTATGTGCTAGTGGTAGTGTCATATAGATTTCACAGTATAGGTGAAACATGTTTGTGACTGTAGAGATCTACAGGATGCATTAAAAACATTCTGTCAAAGAAGGTAGGACAGCATAGTGGTTCTGCTACTTCCCTGTAAGGTCAGTGCTTGGTTAAAATTTGATAGATCGAGTAGTACAGACAGACATCAGTGCAGTTGGGTTGTGAAAAGCTGGCATAAGCTCTTCTTTCCCCATGAAATGCATGAACTTGTCATCTCAGATATAAACTACAAACAAATGAAAGACATTCTAAAGACATACAGAAGGTCTGACCTTCCAGACCACCTCTGGAGGTTGGTCAGAAACACATTTGATTCCATATGAACAAAGACACATAAATCCCAGCAGAAAGTCCACACATGTTGACATAGACGGTTACAGCCCAAGTAACATTTGTCTGATATTTGTAGGAATTAAACTGAAATAAATGATTTTTTTTTTTTTATCAAAACTAGTACTTTAAATAAGCCCAGCAATAGTGGCATTACAAAAATGAAGAGTTTTTATTTGAGTTTTTCAAATGCAAGCAGTTTTAAAGTGATGACCATACCACTTGTCCAGATCTGCATTTAACGTCTTGACTGTCAACTACACTGTGCTTGCCACTGTGATGAAAGACTTTTTCAGAAGAATGCCTTGATGAATGTTGTCGGAAAGGCGGGGGAATTCCAGCCACACTACTGTATTTCAGTCTGCGCCTTGCCTATCTGAAACTACAGTTTGTCCAACACATTACAAACCACTGGCATAATGCTACAAGACACACAGAGTGCAGTCACTGTAACAAAAGTTCTTATTCAGTGGCAGAGGTCCAATGATTCCACTGCAAAATGCAAATAAAGATAATAAATCAGAGGAGGTTAGCTCCATGGTAAACCTGCAAATTAAAGCAAATTTCATGAAAAATAGAAAGGAAATGGCGTTCTACCAATTTGGAAGAATCTGGCAAGGCAGTCCTAAAATATACAGGAAAGCCCTCCGCAGTGCTCGGGCAGTCTATTACTTTGCACTAATAGAGGAAAATAACAACAATCCCAGGTTTCTCTTCAGCACTGTAGCCAGGCTGACAGAGAGCCATAATTCTGTTGAACCATTTATTCCTTTAGCTCTGAACAGTAATGACTTCATGAGCTTCTTTCATGCTAAAATTCTATTAGAGACAGAATTCACCAGCTCCAGCTGTCAACAGGTACTGTTTTGTCTTCAAATACAGAAACCATTGAAACTGTTGTTGTTTTACCTTTAATTGACTCTTCCGTATTAGACATGATCAATCTGTCTTTCTCAACGGGCTATATACCACAGTCGAACCGATATCCATATTATCGATAATCGATATTCCCTTTCTCTCAAAAACTCTTGAGAAAGCAGTTGCTAATCAGTTGTGCGACTTTCTACACAAAAATAGTTTATTTGAGGATTTCCAGTCAGGATTTAGAGTACATCATAGCACAGAGACAGCACTGGTTATAGTTGCAAATGATCTTCTAATTGCATCTGATAAAGGATTTGTCTCTGTACTAGTCTTATTGGATCTTAGCGCTGCATTTGACCATGGTATCCTATGGCAGAGACTGGAACACTTCATTGGCATTAAGGGAATTCAATTCAATATTCCTTTGTTCGTCCCTTGAGGGGAAATTCCAATTTTATTTTATTTATTTATTTATTTATTTTATTTTATTTTATTTTATTTTATTTTTTTGCTAAGCTGGTTTAAATCCTGGTTTAAATCCTACTTGTCAGATCGCTCTCAGTTTGTACACGTTAATGACGACTCCTCTGTGCTCGCTAAAGACAGCTATGGAGTTCTGCAGGGTTCTGTGCTTGGACCAATTCTATTCACCTCATACACACTTCCTTTAGGGAAGATTATCCGGAATCACTCAATAAATTTTCATTGCTATGCAGATGATACTCAGCTATACTTATCAATGAAGCCAGAAGAAACCAGTCAGTTAACTAGACTACAAGCATGTCTTCAGGACATAAAGACCTGGATGACCTGCAATTTTCTGATGCTAAACTCGGACAAAATTGAAGTTATAGTAGTAGGCCCTAAACATCGAAACTCACTTTCTGATGACATAGCAATTATGGATGGCATTGTGCTGGCCTATAGCACCACTGTAAATAATCTGGGAGTTATCTTTGATCAGGAAATCTCCTTTCACTCCCATGTAAAACAAATTTCAAGGACTGCCTTTTTTCCCCTACATAATATTGCAAAAATCCGGCATATTTTGTCTCAAAATCATGCAGAAAAAAATTCTCCATACATTCGTAACTTCCAGGTTTGATTATTGCCAATCCTTACTATCAGGCTGCCCAAATTCGTTGCTGAATACTCTCCAGTTGATTCAGACTGCTGCAGCACATGTTCTGACAAAAACGAGGAAGAGCCACATATTTATCCAATATTAGCCACTCTGCACTGGCTTCCTGTAAAGTTTAGAATAGAATTTAAAATTCTCCTCCTTACTTACAAAGCCATAAATGGCCAGGCTCCTTCTTATCTTAAAGAGCTCATAGTACCTTATAACCACACTCGAACACTGCGTTCCCAGATTGCAGGCTTACTTATGGTTCCTAAAGTCTCCAAAAGCTATAGCTATAGCAATAGCTATCAAACTCCTCTCCTCTGGATCATCTTCCAGTCTTTGTCTGGGAGGCAGACACTGTCCTTTTTGATTTCCTTTTTGATAAAGCTTATAGTTAGGGCTGGCTCAGGCTTGTCCTGGACCAGCCCCTAGTTATGCTGCTATAGCATTAGACTGTCGGGGGACCTCCAAAGATACACCGAGCTCCTCTGACCTTCTCTCCCTCTCCATCTGCACATTTTCATGCCCTACCACAGTGTGTTACTAACTTAGCTTCTTCCCCAGAGTGTCTGTGCTTTGTCGTCTCGCAGGTTCCCGTGGATAGTGGCTGAATCTGGATTGTGGATTACAGCTGCGCCTCCTGCCATGGCCCTGCCTGACATCCACTGCAACTGCTACTACTGTTATTACATCCACTGTCATTGTTACTGTGTCATTGTTTCTGTCTATCTCTCTCTGTCTGTCTTTCTCTTTCTCTCTCTCTCTCTCTCTCTCTCTCTCTCTCTCTCTCTCTCTCTCTCTCTCTCTCTGCCTGTCTCACTCTCTCTCTCTTGCTTTCTCTCTCTCACCCAACCAGTCGAGGCAGATGGCAGCCAAACCCAGAGCCTGGTTGGAACAGTCCCTTCGGGCCGTTCAAAGCTCTCAAAAGGAGCAGATGTGATGCGGCAGCGTCGAGAATTCAATGAAGTCCTAAGCACACTGCGGGAGCTCCAAGTAGAGCACAGCCTCCTCTTCCCAGCGAGGCATCGGATCAAACACAAGGGACAGTTCAAGATTTTCACTTCACCAGGTGAGGCCATATCATTCCTGAACACTGACTTAAAGAACGTATCCTAAGTAACTGGATGTCACTCCGTGTGTTCGTACAGAGGGTTAATTACTTGACTTTTGCCATTCAGATAATTTAGTTTGATATTATAAGAGACTGTCAGTTTATTCTATTTGTTTAATCAGCTCAACTGGCAGCGGAGCTGAGCTAGCTTCGGTAGTTTTTGTTTTTTTCTTCATCAAGCTAGCTATTGTTTTTTGAAACTTGTCATCTGACGTGCGCTTAGCAGTCCCAGGTTTAGAGGGACATCTGTACTTCATTCGGGGAAGTACCTGGTGGACGAGCAGGGAATATGTTCACGGGTTTCTTTACTGGTGTTATCTTACACTATAGTGTATGGTTCTTATGTGCTGTGTTCTACTGTTTTGTGGGTGGATGCAAACTTCTCTTTATTTCAGGGTCTATGGCAGTATCTGACAGCAGTGCACATAAGGTGTGTCCCAATTCGGCAGCTGCATCCTTCGGAGGACCCAGCCTACGCGGCCTGCAGAGGCCACAGCTTCAGAGGCTCCTCCGTCGGCCACATCAACTATCGGTAAATGGGACGGTCTAGCCTTCGGAGCATTTCCTGATTGCACCACGACGTCATAACTTTGTCCCTCCGAACCCGGGGAAAACACACGTACGGAGACAAACATTTAACAGACGACAGACAGACGACCATACAGCCAGAAGTTTTGATTTTGTTTTTTTTAACATATCTTTTGTTGGAGGAAGAGGAGAGGCGGCTCCAGCAACACCTGCAGCTCGTTTATCTCCGGCTGGGAGAGCGCCGTGGGGAAGTAACATTAACCTGCTATTTTAACCCATATTAATGTTCATACATAGCTAGCATAGTTCATGGTAATTAATATACCCGTAACGATACTGTTTAGTGACAAACGCTTGCCATATAAACTATGGACTGACATATATGTCATTTAACTATAAGTCTTGATACAGGGTTCTGTATGCTGTAATTTTAATGCTATGTTTTTAAGATCTGAAAAGTGTTTGAATTGAATAATTCCATGTGTATGAACCCTGTAAATAACCCCGACTTAATTCAATAGCCTATTTAAGTGTTGTGTTATTAAACATCAGAACCATAATGAGGAGCCAAAGTGTAACAGATGGAGAAATGAAGCATTATTGGTCTAAGCTTTAACATTCACTAGAGTTGTCACATCAACTAAAATTCAGTTGCTCTTGTTTAATCCTCTTGTTCTTACCCTCCTTTCTTTATCCAGGCAAGGCAGATGTACTGCCGCCTCAACCTCGGTGTTCCCATTCGGCAAGTTTTTTTTTGTAACCATCATGACACCAGGCAAGACTTTAGGCTGAGCAGAGAGTCCCTGGCGGTGCTGCTGGAACTTCTCCACCAGGAAAGGCAACACGGATGGGGTGCCACAATAGAGACCTTGGTCTTCCTCTTCTGGCTGGCGAGTGGGACATCCTACAGGGTGGTGGCAAGGGTGTTTGGGATGCCTCGCTCTACTGTTCACTGCATCGTCCATCGAGTTACTGAGGAGGTGGTGGCCATTCGCCACAGGGTCATCTACCTCCCCAAGACCACAGAAGACCTGCCGTCAGTAACTCAGGGGTTTGCAGGGCTGGCAAGACACAGAGCTTTTCGAAAAGCTGCTGGAGCAATCGACGGCTGCCATGTGAGGATCAAGCCTCAAAGTGGCCCTGATGGTCACTGTTATTGGAACAGAAAACTGTTTGCCTCAATAATCTTGCAGGCTGTTTGTGACCATCAGGGCCGCTTTATTGATATGTACGTGGGCTGGCTGGGGTTGGTGCACGACTCCAGAGTACTCTGGCACAGCCCACTGTACAGGCGTGGCATCTACCCTCCTCAAGGGCACTTCATCTTGGCAGATGGTGGGTACCCGTGCCTCCAACATCCACTCCCCCTCATCACTCCCTACAAGCGGCCGGTGCAAGGTGTGGGAGCCCAGCGCTTTAACAGCCATCATTCCAAGGCACGCTCCATCATAGAGCATGCCTTTGGAATGATGAAGACGAGGTTTAGAGCCATCTTCCTCGAAGCGCTGGAGGTGCACCACACCTTTGTGCCTCAGGTATGTCAACAGGATTTTGATTATTATTAAATGGTGAGCAGCAGTAAATTAAGTTAATTAAAATTTAATTTTAATTACGTTCAATGTATCTTTTTTTTTCTCTACTTTTCTACAGGTCATAACAGCATGTGCCATCCTGCACAACATCTGTCTGGGTGCTGGTGACATCATGGCCCCAGAGGATGAAGTGCAGAACGACATGCTGGAGGATGAGGGGGAGAATGGGTTGGAGGCAGCCAGTGGTGCTCCCTGGCAGGACCAGCTGTCTGCTGAGGTGTCTGCCCTGGGAGAGGGTATCCTTGACCATGATTACCTTTAGAGGGCAAGTACATTAATTTTGAAGCTATTCCTATTTAAAGTGTTTTGTAAACAGTTGAGTTTGTTGAAGTAATTTGTGTTTTATTCTTGCCTCTCTTTTAAACATTTTTAGTGACATGGCAGCTGTCGATTGCGTCAGCCCTGCAAACCCCAATGATGGACAATGTGGTGGACAGTGGAGACATGCATCCCCCACCCCCCAGATGATGTCCCACTCACAGCCAGAAGACTCCAAGGTCTTCCATGTGGCATCCCATCCAGTCCAGCAGCACACCCAGGGACTCCTGCTCGGCCTCAACTGCATATAAGTGCTCTGTAAATCTGCAAATCTCTGTAAATAGTAATTTCTGCTGATCTTTTGTAAATACAATATTCATATTGTATCTTTGTAAATATCTGTAAATATCACAAAAAAATAAACTAATTGTGTTGTCACTAAAAAGTAGTTCAAAAGTCTCCTTATATTGTAAATAAGAAATGGAATAGATAATGTAACGAGGTTATAAGATTTAATTTAAAACACAATATTTTTTATTAACAGTTTAAATCAAACAACACAGAACGTAATCGAACAGAAAAAAAAACATTAAAAAATCAATGTCAATCAATCATGCTCTCTAATAAACCAAAAAGTCTGTCCATCCTCTCTCTGTCTCTGTCTCTCTGTCTCTGTCTCTCTCTCTCTCTCTCTCTCTCTCTCTCTCTCCTTTCCTCAGCCTCCCTCTGCAATCGCATCCCTAATCAGTTCCAAAAGCTCATCCCTTTCCCTTCTCCTCTTTCTGCTTCCTGCTGCTGATGTTCCTGGCTGCCTCTCCTCCTTCGCATCCTCCTCCTCCTCTTCCTCATCATGCTGCCCACCCAGTGTCTGCAGTGTTTATTTAAAGCCCCTACAAGGAACTTTTAACTAGATATGAAAAAGTCTCTCGTTTCTGCTGATGTCTCTGTGTGACCTACCACAGCAGATGAAGCCATCAGTGGGAAGATAAGCTATTTCTAAATACCATAACTCTTTACCTTCTGGAGGCAGCGGACCCATCAGACCGCCAGATGATGAAACGATGTAAGCACTCAGACCAGAGGAGACGGAACATTTGACAAGGCTACAAATTAGCATTGTGTTGTAGCTACACTAGCGAGTAAAAAACGAGAGTCCCTTGGAGATTTTTTCTACGTTTCTTTATCAGTTTATTAACTTGGGTAAAACAAATGTAGTTTCCTTATCATTATCCAAACCTGCACATACTTTGTATTTTTTCTTTAAGTTGTCCCCTTTTTTTTTTTTTTTTTGGCCTGTTGTTGCTCCACCTTTCCCTCCAGGCGCATTTGCAGGATTGTTCTAAACATGAGAGAAGCATGACAAAAGGTCACATTATCACAGATATGTACAGATTCACAAAAAGTGACATCTGGACAGACATAAAATTCCCACCCCCACCCAAAAACAACATTCATTTAATGTGATCCAAAGATTATATTTGTACTTTGGTGTTTGTACAGGATTTGGGTTCATTTATGTAACTTTTACATACAAATACAGTATGTATAGAGAACAAATGGGCTATTCAGTTATGTCTCAACAGTTACCTCCATCTGAGTGTGGCCATGTTTTTGGCTCCTGTAAACAGATGGTTGTTTTGACCACGGAGTTTAATAAAATGACGAAATGACATGTACAGCATATTTTCTGTTATGTCAACAGACAAAATTATTGTTCGATATAATAACGACAATAACAATAATAATGCTCCTCAGGTTAACTCTATAACTATATTAGCTGTAGTCAATCCAAATGTTTACAGTATTAACAGCCTAGAAATACAGCTGGGCTCACAACCCATCGTTAACGTTATTTGTTCATCTGCATTCAGCTTTGGGTGCAGAGATACGCCTGGACAGCTCCTGTCGCTTGTAAGAGGAGTGAAATGTAGCCTATTATACAACTTACGAGAACAAATTCACCTGATTTGAATATCTTTACAGTTAGAATAAGATATTAGTTGACATCCAAGCTTGTAACATTTATAGGTGAAGGGTTTTAATAAGGCTTACAGTTAACTGAGCTCCTTATATCAACAGGTTAGCCTTAAGTTACAACACATAGCTGGCTCTACATTCCAGTGGCTACGTGTTAGCATTATTAGCGTTACGCATTTTAACAGCATTTAGAGGTTTTAAGGCCATTTGAGCTCCTGGCGTTAAGCAAAAACCTGTTACTTACATTTAAATGTGTATTCTGCACCGCTGCTCATGCCGGTGCTGGTGCTGGTGCTGCTGCTGTCGCCATTGTTTCACAGAAACAATCAGTGTGCAAAGCATTTTGGGATATGGGAGGCCGCAAAGGGCAGTAGCGATGCATCCTCCAAAAACAGGGAAAAGGAGGACGCATTTGGAGGACCCTTCGAATTAGGACGAATTGGGACAGCTTTTGCGCAGCGTTATGACGTAATCGGCCTTCAAATGCGTCCTCTGAAGGATGCAGCCGCTGAATTGGGACACAGCTATAGCAGCATTAATAATAATCTAACTTTGGTCTCATGGAATGTGAAGGGTTTGGGTCATGTAATGAAGTAGAAGAAGGAAGGAAGGAGGAGCGGTGGACTGCCCGGGGACCAAACCTCTTTCGTCACCACTGGTCAGGTGGTGATCTTCTTGCATGTATTTAGTGGGGGTATTTTTAAGGTGAACACGAGGAGACACAGAAAGGCCCCTTTCCTCAAGCAGCAGGCACCGAAGGCATGGTGGAGGACATGCCCCCGGTGCCCACAGCGAGATTCGAAACCGGGACCTTCTAGCTGTTAGGCAACAGTGTTACCACCATTCCACCGTGCCACCTAATCAAAAGAGGTTGCGTTTTCTCACATTTGAAATCATTGAAACCAGATATAATTTTTCTTCAAGAAACGCATATTGGTGTAAATGAACAGCGCAGACTGAGAGCAAACTGGATCTCTCAGGTCTTCCAAGTGCCTTTTACTCGCAAAGACAGAGGTGTTGCTATACTGTTTCGTAAAAATATCCAATTCTCCCTCGACTCTATGAAGGCAGATCCATATGGTAGATACCTAATGATTTTGGGTCGTTTAAATTCTCTTCCAGTAACAATGTTAAATGTCTATGGGCCAAATATTGACAATCCCGATTTTTTTCTTAAGGCTTTTGATATGATACCAGCCTATAGCTCTAATGTTGTAATTGTAGGCGATTTTAATTGCTACTTGGATCCGATTTTAGACAGACTCTCCACAAAATCGCCTTGCCTCTGTGCAAACTTTGAACAATTTAATCAAAACAAGGAACATGGTGGACATCTGGCGATTGCAGCACCCAACTGATAAAGATTTTTCGTTCTATTCTCATGTTCATAGGTCTTACACTAGGATTGATTACTTTCTGATATCATCCGAATTACTGCCTAACGTTACCATCCATCCATCCATTATCTATACCGCCTATCCCTTTCGGGGTTGCGGGGGGCTGGAGCCTATCCCAGCTACAATGGGCGAGAGGCAGGGTACACCCTGAACCGGTCGCCAGCCGATTGCAGAGCCACATGAAAGGACAAACACACATTCACGCTCACACTCACACCTATGGACAATTTAGAGTCATCAATCAGCCTAATGAGCATGTTTTTGGTCTGTGGGAGGAAGAGAACCCACGCATGCACGGGAAGAACATGCAAACTTCACACAGAAAGGCCCCGCCTGACCCGGGGATCGAACCGGCAACCTTCTTGCTGTGAGGCACGCGCACTACCTGCTGCGCCACCGTGCATCTGACCATAGTCCAGTCTCACTCAAATTTAAAAATATTTAGAACCATAAATACAGCTGGCGCTTCAACCCTATCCTTCTTGAAGACCACTCCTTTATTGAACATATGACTGCACACATAGATGAGTTTCTTACCACCAATGATAATGGGGAGGTCTCTGATTCTACTCTCTGGGAGGCATTTAAGGTTGTGGCAAGGGTCACATTATCTCATTTGAATCATCTAAAAAAAAGATAACTCAACACTCAGCTTGTGGAAATTGATAAAATGCTTCCATTACTTGAAGAGACCTATAGGTCTACTCTCTTACAGTCCGACTATAATAAGATTTTAAAACTTAAATATGAATATAACACTATTCTTAGCAAACGTGTTGGCAGCCTTTTATTAAAACTCAAACAGAAATATTTTAAACTCGGGGATAAACCAGAGAAATTGTTTGCCACTCAACTCAGAGGTGAGCAGGCTAAGCAAGCCATCCATAGGATTAAATCTAAATCAGGCAAATTAGTTACTAACTCAAAAGAGCTAAATGCCCGCTTCAGGGATTTTTATGAGGAATTATATACTAGCACAGTAAAGGCTACTGAAGAAGATTTCTGGAACTTTTTTTGCCAACCTAAATATTCCCCAATTAGATGGCGCTTCAAGAGATAAAATTGACAGCCCAATCTCTAAGACAGATCTCTTAAATGCAATTAAATATTTGAGCTTTCCCTTCTGGAAAAGCAGCAGGCCCGGATGGCTTTGGTTGTGAATTTTATAAGGCATTCCATGAGAAAGTAGTTCCCCTCATGCTAAGAATGGTAAATGAGTCAATGAAAAATAAGAGGCTCCCCAATTCACTTTACGAAGCCAATATTTGTGTTATTGAAAAAGGAAAGGAAGAGACCGACCCGGCAAATTACAGACCTATAGCCCTTTTAAATTGTGATCAGAAAATAATTACTAAGTAAGTAAGTCTTAGCCACAAAATTAGGTAGTCATATTTCAGAAATTGTACATCCCCATCAGAGCGGGTTTATCCCAGGTAGATTTTCATTTAGTAATGTACGCCTGCTTTTAAACACTCTATGTAGAGCTCATGAAAAGAACACACAAGCTGCTGTTTTGTCTCTCGATGCCCAAAAGGCATTTGATCAGATTGAATGGTCCTACATGTTTGAGACATTGAAGCGTTTTGGGCTTGTTGTGAATTTTAAAAAAGGGAAAAAAAAGGAAGTTTTTCCTCACCGCTGTCACCAAGTGCATGCTCATGAGGGAATTGTTGGGTCTCTAGATAAAAGCGCTCAGCCTGTACCAGCTCTATATGGGAAGTGTCCTGAGACAACTTTTGTTGTGATTTGGCGCTATACAAATAAAACTGAATTGAAATTGAAATGCAGCATCAACAACTTTTTTAAATCAGTGATTAAGGCCTCTTATTTGCCCAGGCAACAGGGGACACTTGGGGCTTGGGAGTGAGGATACTAAGCAAGCATTTTAGAGCCTATCAAAGTATTACTGGAAACAATACTTCGACATATTGACTTGCTGAATATACATTTTGATCAAACAGATTTGGGGGTTAGTGGTGGAAAAGCTGCTGGTCACAGCTGCCTCTGGGTAAGAGGTGACCCTCCCATCTTCTATTGCACCCTTACTCTCAAAGGATTTAGAATTTGATAATCTATGTGCACTGTTGAGCATGTTTCCAGACAACTTTAAGATGTGAACAATTCAAATCAAGCCTGAAAAAAACACCAGCAAGGCTCATGAGTGAAACTGTTTGTTTTTTGTTTTTTTTTTAAATAACCTACACATTACTGTCATAGCTATTTTCCATGCTGTATGGCAGTGTGTGGTGTTGTACTACGAAAGTGTTCTGTAACGTTTCTCAATACTCAGACATTAGTAATATAGGCCTATGCCTGTTTCAATGTATATGCTCACCACCCCCTTTGGGAACCTATAATTAAAATGTATTCCTGCTGTCACAAAATATTGGCATTGGCACAAAAGACAATCTTTTATATATGTATACTAGACACACATGCTGATACACGTATTTCGGAACATGATGTTGATGTGAAGGTAGCTTGATGATGAAGAGTATGTGGCCACCACAAACCGTCTTGTAATGACGCTCTTTAAAAATAATTTCAGATATTCAAGCGTTTTGGGAGGTCGAACACACAGTGTGAGATTCAGAGTCTCTTGTTATGTCATGTATGTGGCTGTGTGTAGTCCTTAATGTGGGTCATGTTATTTCTGGTGGCACCTTGTTAAAGAGATCGAGTGGACCCTGCTACAGAAGCACTTCAGGCCCATGGGATAACACAGAGAGCAGAGCAGTTCAAAAAAATACACACACAGGCACACACAGACACGCACACACTGATATGTATGTATAGCCACAGGAGTACACCCTGTGCACAGGGCCAGGGGCACACACACACCCGCATACATGTGCTACAGTTGATAGATGGCTTCATTCTGAAGCTTTTTGAAAGGTCACTGCTTTGATCATGGCCTCATTGCCACACAAATGCACTCACACATACTGCGGAAGCACATATTTCAAATTAATCTATAGACTGACATGTGTAACAGGCGTAAATGGTGTTGACTGAATAACAGCTAATAATCAAGAGTACAGTGAAAGTGTGATTGTGAGGGAGAATGCCCTGCAGTACATGAAGCCAAGAGAGAAGTAAATCTGGGAAAGGCTTTTTATCATTGGCCAGAGATTTGCAACATACAGTATAAGGCTGCAAGACTGACGTTGAGCTGGACTTCATGGTGTTGGACTAGTACTATTTATGGCTTGCTATGTCTTATGTTGTTGCACTCACTTGACGTTTGACTGTGTCAGCAAAGTTGTTAACTTGCCAGTGAGAACCAAATCACAAAAAATGACAGTTCTTGCATAATGGCGCTTTAAGTAAACCTGCTGAAAGATTTTTTCCAATGATGTAATCCTTGCCTTTTTGTGAGCTGAAAGTGGGGAGTATGAGGACCAACATGATTCTAAAGTTCCTTCAGAAATTTGGTTAATTTTTGACATGATGTGCAAGTTCAAATTGATTTTCATTATTATTATTTTAGGATATATATATAATAACATAATAAGGATATATAAAGGATATTAAATATAATTAGGATATTATAATTTATTATTATTATTTATTTATTTTCATCATTTTTTTTTATTAGGAGATAGACTATTCATGATATCATAAACATTTTTCTGAAAATGACAATAGGGCCATCTGAACCGCACACTACACCATCACAACACAGAGTGAACTAACATCTGCATTCTGCCCTCTTGCTCATTGACTTTGTCACGTTGGAATACTAGCCAAAAGCTAAATGCACCATGAAGCAAATGTCTCGTGATGTGACAGAGGAGCCATATATATGTGTGTGTGTGTGTGTGTGTGTGTATACACACACACACACAGAGTACAGGCCAAAACATACCTTGGACACACCTTCTCATTCAATGCGAGAAGGTGAAAGGTGAAATAACTGAAAACATGTATTATACTCGGGCTGCACGGTGGCGCAGCAGGTAGTGCGCGTGCCTCACAGCAAGAGGGTTGCCAGTTCGATCCCCGGGTCTTCCCGTGCATGCGTGGGTTCTCTCCGGGTACTCCGGCTTCCTCCCACAGACCAAAAACATGCTCATTAGGTTAATTGATGACTCTAAATTGTGCGTAGGTGTGAATGTTTGTTTGTCCTTACATGTGGCCCTGCAATCGGCTGGCGACCGGCTCAGGGTGTACCCCGCCTCTCGCCCATTGTAGCTGGGATAGGCTCCAGCCCCCCGCAACCCCGAAAGGGATAGGCGGTATAGATAATGGATGGATGTTTTATACTCCAGTTTCTTCAAAATAGCCACCCTTTGCTCTGATTACTGCTTTGCACACTCTTGGTATTCTCTCGATGAGCTTCAAGAGGTAGTCACCTGAAATGGTTTTCTAACAGTCTTGAAGGAGTTCCCAGAGGTGTTTAGCACTTGTTGGCTCTTTGCCTTCACTCTGAAGTCCAGCTCACCCCAAACCATCTCGATTGGGTTCAGGTCCGGTGACTGTGGAGGCCAGGTCATCTGCCGCAGCACTCCATCGCTCTCCCTCTTGGTCAAATAGCCCTTACAAAGCCTGGAGGTGTGTTTGGCGTCATTGTCCTGTTGAAAAATAAATGATCGTCCAACTAAACGCAAGCCAGATGGGATGGCATGTCGCTGTAGGATGCTGTGGTAGCCATGCTGGTTCAGTGTGCCCCAACAGTGTCACCAGCAAAACACCCCCACACCATCACACCTCCTCCTCCATGCTTCACAGTGGGAACCAGGCATGTGGAATCCATCCGTTCACCTTTTCTGCGTCTCACAAAGACACGGCGGTTGGAACCAAAGATCTCAAATTTGGACTCATCAGACCAAAGCAGAGATTTCCACTGGTCTAATGTCCATTCCTTGTGTTTCTTGGCCCAAACAAATCTCTTCTGCTTGTTGCCTCTCCTTAGCAGTGGTTTCCTAGCAGCTATTTGACCATGAAGGCCTGATTCGCGCAGGCACACCTATGAAGTGAAAACCATTTCAGGTGACTACCTCTTCAAGCTCATCGAGAGAATGCAAAGAGTGTGCAAAGTAGTAATCAGAGCAACGATTACTTACGATGTAAATACTCATGAAAATAAAGAAAACGCATTGAATGAGAAGATGTGTCCAAACATTTGGCCTGTACTGTATATATAAATCAATCGATTAAAATATTTAATTGCAATTAATCTCATGAATGTCATAGTTAACTTGTGATTAATCGCAAATTATCGCACATTTTTATCTATTCTAAATGTCACTTGAATTATCATTTTAATACTGTTATCAACATGGAAAAGTGGATAGGCTTTGTGCAAATGTTTTTTAATTGAAAACAACAACGTGTAGTGTTATATTTCACACTAACATTCTCACTTTGAGCAGTCATTCACATTTGAATGAATCAAATCTCACACAATTTAACACTGTCAATAAACAGATGACAAAAAAATAAATACTTGGTTGCAAAAAAGCCCCTTCAACAACCCTTTTTATGGGATCAAAACAGGGTGATCCAAAATAAAGTTACAAAGTGCACATCATTGTAAACTAGGACTCAGGCTATAGTGCAGTTAAACCATGACTTAAACTTTCCTTTCTTAAGTTTCCTTTGATCATAATAGCACCCATATGCCTCTGTCGAAAGCCATCCACTGTCGCCTGGCTTTGACAAGGAGGTGGCGGAGAATTCGCATTAGCTGTGTTCGGCGTTTCGCACTTGACATCCACACAAACCGGTAGCCTACTTTTTTACAGCTAGCGAGCAGGCAAGACCAAACATGTGCCTGGGGCGTGCCTATTGTTTTGTTTCCCGTTTCCTGTAGTTTTTCTTACATTACTAGCCATGGTCACGGCTTATAAAAAACTTCACTAGGTCACAAAGAACGTTAATCTCGCGATAAAAAATTCACGCTGTTAAAATTGATTTGCATTAATATGCGGTATTTTTGATAGCACTAATCTATCTATCTATCTATCTATCTATCTATCTATCTATCTATCTATCTATCTATCTATCTATCTATCGATAGATATCATTGATAGATATCTCTCTCTCCCTCTCTCTCTCACTCTCTCTAGATAGATAGATAGATAGATAGATAGATAGATAGATAGATAGATAGATAGATAGATAGATAGATAGATAGATTTGAAATGGTACAAGTAGGTGACAGTTTCACAGACTGAAAATAACATGAAAAAAACTCAATCTTAACACCGAACTAAACCTAAAAAGTATTTCTTTCTAGAATAATTTGCAATGCTCATAATAGCTTACAATAGATATATTAGCATTAGTGTATGTGTTGTCAATAATGAACAAGAAATATGAGCAGTCAAAGTATCCCACTCACTACATGCTGTATCTTCTAAAAGTCCTAATTGAAATACACTTTACCAATGAGCAAGCTTGACCGAGTATATGCATCCAAATTTTCAGTGTAAGGCAACACACACACCTGCGTTATTAATCCCACACTGTGGGGATTGGCTGTTCATGGTTAGAAGCATAGAATGCACAGGGCTCATTATCTCCTGATTATCAATGTCTCCTCAAGGTTAGCAAGAGTACACACCTCTGTAGAGCAGTGAAACCTGATTAGCTGATTATCATACTACTTCCATTATGTCCTCATAATTCATTACCCATTGAGTGAAGTTCATCATCTCTCACAAGAAACATTGATCCCTCCACACAGACAAACTCATGCATACATTGCACACACACACACACACTAAAACTGCCATTTCATATCATCACGAAATGAACAAAGCTAAAGAAGGTCCAGACACTAGTGTCATATCATTATAATTCACAGCTGGCTTCATGAGGTCAGTATTATTGTTCCAAAGTAACTAATTCTCATAATCTGTAATCATTTGACTTAACAACCATCAGCAATACAGTCACATTAAGATTCATGGTGTCAGTTCTCTCAGTCAGAATGGTTATGCTGCCTCATGGTGCATGCTGCCACTAGATAAGCTGAAATGTTTAAAACAGTTTAGATTTTTGTCCACACTACGGATATTAAGACCAAAGTTGGCAATGTCAACCAGCCAGTCTGTTCATCCAACTAAAGCTTGAAATAGCTGAAACCTACAAAGACTGGACAAACCTTTTTTTTTTTCAATGAAAGTCAATCTAAGATGAATTCCTAATAAAACTGTAATAATTTCATACAAAATTGATCCCAGTTGACCCTTGCTCAAGTGCATGCTTTCTTCTCTCTCAGAGTGATAAGTTTGGCTGTACTATTTACATGTTAGCTATGGGTAAAGAAAGTTTTTGCACTGTGGTTTTTTGGTATTTTATAGAATTTCTTATTCAGTTAAAAAGAGCAAGGGTGGAAGTTGACTGTGAGCTGGAGAAATATACAGCTAGCTTGGAGGAAGATGGGGCTGAGCTGGGATGGGTGGTAGGGATGGAATCTGAGGAAGACAAGGAATTATCTGAAGACTCAATATTATCTGCAAGATGAAACTGAGAGTGCAAGGGAATTTTTCACTCCCTGTACAAGCAGTTCTGTTACTCGCCCCATGGATAAAAGTTAAAATCAGGATGAAGGAACAAGGCACGCTAAATTTAGGGTGTAGGCCTACCAGAATTAGTGACTTAGTCACTCTTGGTATGAACAATATCCTTGGTTGGACTCTTCACCCAGCAAAGATACATGATGATTTCTGTTATGCGTCAACATTTTGTGCCCATGCGGTGGAGACCAGTTTCGTACATTCAGGTTGTAAAAACTGGAGAAAAGCTGTTAAATCACTTGAACACAATGAAAGCATTCCCCATAAACAAGATATGGAAGCCTGGACTAAATTTAAGGTATGGGCAAAAAGTGGCTCAAGCATTTTAATAAAGCTGAGTGGTGGTCATTGTACAAGAAAAAGAATTTGCACATTTGTAGTAACTGAGTCAAAGTTTAGAGCTTGTCAAACAATTGGTCAGTAAAGACACCATGAGGATGTACACAGCACAAAGTTAGCTGAGGGGTTGACAACACTGAATATGTGCACCACGACATTTAGGATGAGCACACTGTTATTATGGTGCATGATACAGGAGCAAGAAACTGATGAATTTTAAAAGGCACTTCGCTTTGATAACTGAAGGTAAGAAGGTGAACTGAAGGTTACCTTCGGGTAACTGAAGGTTTGATAACAAATGACACAAAAAAACTAACAAAAAAAAAAAAAGCAAATCTAAATTGCTGTGTTACCAGAATAATAATGGCAACTGTAGTGTCATGTGGTGTTCAATTGGTTCTGCCAAGAAGTGCTACAAGCACTTTACATCCACTGCCATACACACAGGTTGAACCTGGTTTTAGTTTATTGTATGCACATTTGAAAAGCCACTTGTGTTTTGCAATCATGCAATAACTGTACCATTTCTTCTCAGGATCAGTCAAGAAGCAGACAAAACTTGAGCTTAATGCAAAGGTAGTTGAACTGATAATGTCGTCAGACAAGAAGTGTACCTTCCAGCATTCTACTCTGTTCATGTCAATAAACACAACAGAGAAAACTGTCCCTGCTGTTTGTGCCACTTGTCAGATGCTCCTAGGGCCACAGAAGCAAGATCAGTGATGGGATTCATTGACGGACATTATGCTAAGGTCTCTTGGGGCTCCAAGCAAGAAATCCCTGAGGCCCCAACCCCACCCTTGCACACTGCAAAAATTTGGTTTTTGCACACATAAATGCCCAATTTCTGGGACATCTGAGATTAATACTGAAAAAATAGATTAGTGGCTCTCAAAGTGAGGTCCAGGGACCAACAGAGGTCCCTGAAAGCCCAGGCCTATCAATAAACGTTGCTGTAAATAAGTGGCTGGCGCCCCCCTAGTGGCCTGGGGCTCCAAGCAACTGCCTGGCTTGCCTGTCCGCAAGCCCCGCCCCTGCCAGTGATTTGGTTGCTTCTGTAGTTGACACACTCAACTCTACTTGAATGCTGCCAGGCAGAAGCTTCTGAATAGTGTGCATCACTTGGCATTGCGATGCATTGCCCAAAGGTGAGAAAAAAACAAACAGCCTGGCCATATGCAAGACTTTGTTGTGCACTTTGGGATCCAGAGAGTCTTTGGCAACATCACATGACTATTGCGACCACTGTTACTATCCAGTGATTGATGGATTGATTAATGCACTAATCAGAAGGTTTTTGGCAGAATATTGTGTAATATTCTAACAGGAACAACTGCCCTGAACACCAAGAGCAACTTGGATGGAGAAAATTTTGCAAGTGACAATAATCTGTTTGCTGGACTTCACTGATCAAAGCACCTTATTGAAAGAAAATGACAGAATAGGATTATTGTCAACACCATGTGTGATGCACTTGTGTTACTAAGGCCATATCAGGAGGCTTTTCCAGACTAATACAAGCAGTCATGTAACTCTTTGGCACTGCCTGTTCCATCAGCTGTTAACAAACTGACCTTTTCATGCCTATGTCAGCTGAAGACATGCCCAAGGAACAGGCATAGTGATGGGAGAGCCAGCAAACTGGCTCTGCTGACAAGAACTGGACATTGAGGCTGTGACTGACAGTCACAAAAACAGATGTATTGTTCTTGAGTACACATTTCTTTAAACTATTAGCATATTAGTATTATTCTTTGGACAATTTTTGTATTGTGTCATTTCCCATATGCTTAATGTGTAACCGTTGGTAACGATAATAAGCCATGGTGCCGGTTGGTGCAGTTTGACCTGGTGTGGAAGTTGTAGTTCACCGTGTGTCTATTCTTGTCAGTGGTGGTGCCATTCCATCGAATATCATGGTCATCTGGTGGTTGTTAAGAATGTTTGAACTTTGTAAACTGTTTATTTACTCGTCCATCTTCCATCGAGCAACATGTGACAAGTGACACTGCCAGTGCCAAATATCAAATGTGTTGAAAAAAATCTTTATGGAAACAACTGGCAGTGATTTGATCTGAAGATTTAAATTTAGAATATTTACACTACATTTACAGTATCAAAGTTCAACACAAGTGTCAACACCAACAGACCTTGACTGAAACTGACCAGTTCCAACTTAGACCCATGAGTTATTTTGCCCAGATCAAATTCATTCTCAATGCTTTCTAAACATTTTAGTGAGTATCAGCTCTCAGGCTGCATTATAGTTCCTTTCTTTAACATTTATTCAGTCAGAGTTCAGGGATATGACTTGCACTTCAGTAGCCCAGTTGATGTCAATGTCGATCATTGTTGCTACAAATAGGCACTGCCAAGCTCAGGGCCACACTACTATGCTGCCTTTTTGGATTTGGGTACATGAGTGTGTGTTTGGACAGAGGGAACTCCTGGTGGGCAGTGCACTGCTATTGAACAACTGCTGGACCAGTGAGGGGCTAGACTTGGGTATTCCAGTCCAGAAATACCTGAAAAGCTCTTACCATGGGGCTGCACAGTACAAGATGTATTATGGGCTCACGTCTGTTCAAAAATGATGTATGTTTTGGTTCAGGAATGATCTGGTTCGGCTGCAGTATTACTGAAAGCTGAAATGTCATAGTCAAACATGAAAAGATCTATGATGTATTGCAAATATCAACCATGTTTAATCTGAAAAGATTCTCTCTAGAGGCACTTTCATTGGTCCAGGACAGCATTAGGGGTGACCAGATGTGTATTCTGGTTAGCATCTTTGGAATTTGAACACAACAGCTGCATAAGCTAGTGGGGTGGCCCTCTGATAAAATCTTCGTATCAATCTGTATCAAAGTTTACCTTGTCTTTTTAGACTGTGTTGAAATACTAGTCAATCACAGCATTATAATAAGAAAATAAAAACAAAAACATGCAAGCAGATACATATCATGAATTCCATCCAATCTCTCCACTCTCATGTTTTGACAAGGCAGCAAAATAATAGGGGGGGGGGGGCAAGCTTGGCCAAAGTGCCAACTTGAGAGAAATATGCCAATGATGTACTGTGTATGTCTCACAGTGCTGACACAGTGCCATGCCATTGTTCCGATGGCCCATAATTTGGATTCCCTGTGTTATTTTTTCTTGAGTTCATAGTGAGCTGAATGACAGCCTGACTTCTTTCTTAGAGGGGATACCATCTCTTAATGGAATGATCAGTGCATCTCACAGGCACAGAGGTGGAACCTCAGAGGGGGAACTAAGAGTGAAGACTTTTAGCGGGCTATGTACATACTGACAGAGCTCAAAGTATTTCTATCTAATGAAAATATCTCCAGAATAACTTCTTTTCGAAAACTAACATTTGGTAACACGCATCTTGAACAGTTTATTTCTGCCGTGTTTAAGTAGAATGTTAAGATTGATTTGTAGATGTTACATTTTTGTCATCACATCTCTTTTCTTTTTTTCATAAAAATGATCAATCAAACTATTAAATGAGTCCAAAATATATATTTAATGGCAACTTGGAACATCAGCCTTCAGAAGCACTATCATTTACATTGTATCAGTTCGTAGACCCGGCAAAAAATATGTAACTAATATTTAACAGAAAAAGCAGGAAGAAGAACAGTAGACATGTAAGGACATGGGGAACAAATTAAGAGTGTGGTTTGTCAGTGCTCCGCTTTCTCTGTTTTGCCTGGCCTTTTTGTTTGTTTGTTTGTTTGTTTGTTTGTTTGTTTGTTTGTTTGTTTGCCACTGCTGTTTCTGGCATATGATTTCTGCCAGCACGGGACACAGCATAGCATGGCACTCCATCAACAGCTCCGGTGTGAACGACTTGCCAATAGTCGTTTTGGTCTGAATCACACAACAGGGTGTTACTGTGTTGTATTTTGTACATCCCTCCTGTTACATTTAGATAGTATATTTTGTCGCAATACTTTTCAGCCTCTTACCTGCTGTCATTTCCTCTCATCTGTTTACACTCCACAGAGTATACAAATTACAATATTTTTACTCTTATGATTAGTCCTACTTACCTATAAAAATAGCTACATGATGTGTCCTGTTCCTCTGGTGGGACCTAAATAAATTATGAAAAAAATAACTCCAGTGATGTCATAAGCATAATCTCATCTTGGTCACAGAGACTAGATTTTTTAACAGACTGCCTTCATTATGAACTGTGGGCATGGAGTCTGAAAGACATGAGCATTTACCAGGCTTGTTAGGCATGTCCAAGAAGAGTGAGTTTTTTTTTTTTTTTTACAAGATAGGTTTCTAAGAGGTTTTAATAACTATGAATACATTATTTGTATGTATGCACAGATCGTGTGCTCTCAACAGATATTAAAATCATATATATATATACACACACACAGGCACATTACATTGTTAAATATTGTTATTTTGCAGGCTTAAAGAGATATGGACAGTAGTTTGTGTTACTCCCCTTTCTTTTTGTGGCACCATTCTTAGACACTTAATAATAACATAATAGTAATAATAGTCATAATTTGAACATAACAATATAATATTTGACTCACCAGTTTAAGTGCTGAAATCTGTTAATGTGCTGCATTAACATAACTAGACTCAAATACTTTGGAGCTAGTGAAACAATCAGAGAGGTGATTAAATAGGATATAAGCAAGCCACTCACCAAAATTAAATTAAGAAATTTCACTCCTGTTGCTTTCCCTAATTGAATAGTATATGTGTATATCTGAGATCACCAGATCTGAAATTAATTTGGTAATTAATTCTCATTATCATCCTAATAATGGCCCACATTATCAAACTAAAGTTGTCCTTTGAAGCAAACCACCATCTTTCAACAAAAATCACACAAAAAACATTTCCAGGGTGAAACCCAATAATCCATACATGAAGCCTGAAACAGCAGTATTGTTTTGTTCTCAAACACCTGCTTAAACCAAGAGGGAAAGCCTCTCCAGGGTTCACAAGAACAACATTTCACCTTGATTCTACATGGCCCAAGGCATACCCATCCACCCACCCCCCTCTGTCACTGATGCTGGGCTATCCCTGCCAACACTCGGTCAAGCGCAGAAAACACAACTGTCCAAGCACCTCAACTACCAACCCCCAACATGCCTGTTCTTCTCCACCCTAAAACCATCTTAACATTACTGATCCAGTTCACTGGATTTTCTGCTTTACTTTAGAGGGCAATTTTAGTAACTATTACATGAACCTCTATAGCAAGAGGATTACACACACACAAAACACCATTTATGAGCATCTGTCATTGGTGGCAGCTCAGTAAGGGTTCAACACCCATGTTCATTCATCCCTGCTCAAACAAACTTTTGTTCCATTGCCAAGAAAGACCAGTAAATAGAAAATGCATGAATGACACAGACCCACTTACAGTTTTATAATGAATTGTATATTAAGTTAAAGAACTTGATCTAAGCCTGATATGTGTAAAAATTAGGGCTGTCAGTTTAACGCGTTAATTAGATTAATTAATTACGCTGCAAATTAACGCGCTATAAAAATTAACGCAATTAATCATGAGTGGCAAGTCAATGCGCAAGCATTTTAAATTTGGCCCTTTGAGTGACCCGTAGGCTGCAGCGGCAGGTCGCATCCTACCTGCGCCACTAGTCAAAAGCAGGGTGACAACAGACATGGATGCGACACCGGAGAGCGAGGCAAGCCTACTTGGACCTTTGAACGGCAAGTTTATTTATAAAAAGAACAAAGACGGGACTATTAACAAGAACGCAGTGATTTGTACCTTGTGTAAAAAAGAATTTTCCTATCACCATAGCAGCTCCAGCCTGAATTATCATTTAAACGCTAAACATGTAGTTGCTGCTAGTGCCGCTAGTGCTACCGTGAGCTCACTCCGCCAACCCACACTTGCTGAGTTAGGAAAATGAATGAGCAAAGCCACAACAGAAAAACTGACAAACTCAATCGCAAAGTGGGTTGCTGCTGATTGCAGGCCGATTTCAATCGTGGAAGACGAGGGCCTAAAAGAGGCGTTTCAGATAGCGTCATCTGACTCTAATTTCCAGCTACCGTCGAGAACTACAGTGATGAAAAGAATTCACCAGCTGTAATGTGAATGTCAGTGAATTGTAATGTCCTAGAATTCAAATTCTTTATTTGGGGACCTTTAGCAGATATGAGATTAAAATGCGATTAATTAGATTAATTAATTACAAATCCTGTAATTAATTACATTAATTTTTTTAATCGCCTGACAGCATTAGTAAAAATGCATATATATATATAAATGAAACTCAGTCTTTAGGCCAACATGTACAAAAAGTATTTGAGGTGTTCAGGAGAGACGGAGTTTTGTACATCTTCAATGCCATGACAAATGCAAATCATGTAAATAAAGTACAACTGTGGGTAGACAAGACAACATTAAGAAAGCGAGTATGAACAGAAATGTAGGTCATAAAAATTTATAAGATTGGAAACTGGTAGTGATTTTGTGATTTTAGAAAGAAGAGAGGTCAGGTAAAGGCACAAAAGAGGAAAAGAGTAATTAGAGAGTGAATGAGGAGTGAAAATGAAAACATCAGAGCCAGCAGGGAAGGCAAAGCACTGACAGAGATTACAGAAGTAGAGGGGCAGATCAACCAGGAGAATAAGTAGAGAGAGAAACACAGTCTTAACAAAAAGAAATCTCACTGTAAACAATGAAAGATGCATTGTGTTTAGGCCCATGACAATGAAATGTGACTGCTCGACGTCAGAGATAGTTTCCTATTATCCTCTTCTTTGTTTATCTGCCACCCTGCCACTAGTGAGCCACCATGCAAACAGAGCCAGAATGGAGCCTCTTGTCTGCCTAACAGGAGGCAACAGGGAGTCTGATGCCTAATAATGTCCATCTCACTCAAGGATTAAACACAGCAACAAGGAAGACAGACAGGTGGTGGGGGGAGAGGAACCTCCAGGAGCTTACACAAGCTCTGTTCTGTGATTGGGGGAAATCATTGCAGTTGTACACAGCAGGCTGCGACCAATTACAGCTTCTCAACATCCAAAGACAAATGTCTGTATTGGAGGTGCCAACACTGTCTACTAGCACCTGCCAGGACCTTCGAATTCCCCATTTTCGTACTGATTCTGTTTTGTGCTTGTCAACCACAATATGGTACCAGACTGTTCCTATGAATCTGCACTTAACATTTACACTGCATTATTGTGGTCTCATTAGGTAGATCACAAATGTAGTCTGAAGTGGTAATCAAAGCATCTGAGAGATCACTGTAAGTTTCTGTCTGTCTGAAACACTGTAGCGTTTCTATACATTATTGCTTCTTGTTTTTCCTTACAGCGACATATTTTTCTATTTAAGAAACCTGATGGTAGTTGGTGTCTCTCCATCATCACTTTGAAACAAAATAAAGCAATATAAGCCATGACAATGATAGATATTAATTTCAGATGGAAATGAAACTATTTCTGCTCTACTACTTTAATAGTTAAGGGCTAATTTCTCATATTTGAATGGAGTTTATTCCACCTTTATACTTGTGCCAGCAGCTGTACAACATTGGTGTGTGCATCCTTACCCACTATGCACAGAGCAGAAATTTTCTATATATATGAGTCATTAATTGCTATTCCTGTGAAATTAGCCTACAACGCCTATCCAAAGCACATCCAAAGTAAAGTGAAAGCTGTTCTTGAGCCATTTGGAGTACATGCATGGTTTTGGACCTTTTAAAGGTAAGACTCCTCTATTCCCTAGCAGTCAAAATCACTTATTGGCATGTAAGTTTGAACACACTGAAGTCGAATATTTGTATTTCTACCTTTTGCAAACAGTTCATTATATCTGGGCCTTATTAACTGGAAAACACAATTACACCACAGCATGAACCCTTGCCCTACTCATGTTCAATTAAACTGATAACAATACCACAGAAAATTAATACATTTACATATGTTTTTCTCAAGTTTTCTAATTATTTTATTTATATTCAAACAATATATATTTAGGTCATCTATATTCATGTGTTGGGTATCTACATTCATTTTTCGGCTTTTTTTTTTTTTTTTCAACTTTATTTATTGTGACTTTACTATGTTCCTCATTTCAAACCCTGTGTAATATCCCTATTTGCACTGAATTCTTTGATTTAGCTGTAAATTACTCTTTTTGCACTTTAATTGGCTATATGAAGTACCAGTTACCAGCCTAATTGGTTGCAAGTGGCTCAGTCTTTACACAAAAGAAAAGAACGAGGCCCTTTCTTTCAGCAGTGACTCTTGTTGGCATTTTATTGGCTGTAGAGATTAAATGCTAGATCCTCATTGGTCAAGTGAGGTGTCAATCAAAAGGTCAGCGTTTAGCGGCCATCTTGAGACCAACATCTCACCTATGCGTGCATGCTTCCTGGAGTTAATGGAGGAAACATAGAAGATTAGCTCATCACCAACTAATTTTGAAATGATGGAAAAGCTTTCCTTGGATTATTATAGTGTTTTGGACTAAATGTTTTACTGGATTGGATAATCTGGACCTTTGCCAATGCAACAAGACTGATTTTTTGTGTGTTATTGATTGGTCTTCACAGGTGAGTTACTTCAATTTTCTAATCAGTTGTTTGTTTGTTGTTGGTAATTGATTGTACCTGCTCTTGTGACTGAACATTAAAATGGTGGTGGAGAATCGCATCTTTCCGATCATATCTTTATGGATTCAGTACAAACCTAAATGTAGTGTTTGTGTCAATAAACAGGCAGACCATTTAACACTTGAGTGTTAAGGGTCAAGACCCTTCAGCCTTGCCTTAAAGTTTAAGCTCACGTTTTCAGGCCATCAGCTCTTAAGTGGGGCAAGTCAAGTCCATACAGTCGAGTCATAAAGTCGAGTCACATGTCCTCATCTTTGAGGACAACTTGAGTCGGACTCAAGTCGCAAGAAATCCTACAGATTTGATTTTTTGATTTTTGATTTTTTCTCCTGTACAGCAAGTGAGCTTTCTGATATTTATCCACATCACACTAAGTTGAAGTCACACATGCACTTCCTGAGCAAAGCATGATCAGCATCTGCTATCGCCAGGCCTACAGTAAGGTTCACACACACACACACAAGTAGCTCCTTCAGTGGGCAGTTTTAGTGAGCTACCCTCCTACATCACTGACCTGTGTAGCAGTCTCGGGGCAGTTTTTTGGTTTGTCTGCATCAGCATAAATGAACCAAACTAAATGCACCTACATTTTTCACACCACAACAAACATGTTAGGTGTGAACATTGCTTTAGTTAATTGATTGTCGATTATTTTAAAAATCCTGTTCTGTCACTGCTTCCATCAGCCAGTGGTAAGAATGAATTCTAAATGCTGTCATTTGAACTCAGCTTATGTGAACATTAGCAATGAGTAGAAACTCTGACTTACAAAGAGAGGGTGGAGAGGCTTGTTCTTGTGAAAACTAATACACAGTGACTGCTGTTTACTTTGTATCACAAAACTGTCTCACAGTATCCCTGCATACACTGTACAGCATTATAACAAATTAAAAAACACACACAGTAAGAAAACACAAAGTGACACACTCTCTTTTCTCCTTCTCCTTCAATTAAGGTTGTCTTAATTACTCACTTAATCTAGCACCCTTGGTGAGAAACCATTACAGAGAAGACACTGAACGCACACAAGCAAACACATTAGAGCTCTCAAACACTCACAGAGCAAGCGTCGCTTTTCATAGAGGCGGAAAAGGAAAGATTTTGAAAAAGCTGTACCTTTGCTTTTAGCTAGAGGAGCAGGAGGAGGCAGACATAGAACAGAGGATCCACAGCCAAGAGAGCCGGGCAGGGAGGAAGAAGAAGAGAAGTCATAAGTTTAAGTCCTAGCAGACAAAAAACATATCAGTGTACACTGTGTATGAATACATGTAATGAGGCAAATCAATGTACAGTGGCAACTACAATCGCAACTGTACATCACAAAATCTTTCAGCATGCAGCCATATCAGGTATTAAAGCACGCTGAGTGTCACAACCACACTGCACACAAGGAGATCTACAAAAAGCCAGAGAGCATTAACTATAGAAATGGTGGAGTTGTGAGAAAAAGATGTTTCATCAATTCATTTCATTTTTTGGGATGATAATTTTGCATAAAATATTGGCATAGGCTGCACATAATACCTACAAAAAAGGCACTCCATTCTGCCTTTGAATAATCTTCAGAGATTACAAGGGAACAATATATATCTAAAAATGTCTTTTTCCATCTTTCTTGTCTTTTTGAAATACTTTGTTTATTTTTGAATAATTACTTTTTCATCTTTATATTGAAATTCTGAAATAAATCTACCATTTAATGCTGTTAAAAATGTAATGTAAAGGTATCTATCAGCATTCATGCAATGTTTGTATAATAGGAAGAACAAGAAAATCTTCTTTTCCAATTTGGGAGTGTTTATTATTCCACAGTGGTTATCCCTGCTGTTTGGTTGTCATACCATGTGAAAAACCTAAATTAGCTACATATATATATATTAGTTACATATCGGTAGCAGTTTATTAACAAGTGAAGCCAGATACAAACAGTTCAAATTTGCCAAATTAGTAATGTAACTGTCACTGGTGAATGTTTTGTTGCTATTTTAGCAAGAGGTCGACACTTAGTTCTTTTCAGCCCCCCAAGTCCTCCAAATAGTGAAGAAATATGTTTTTGGTCCATGCCCTCCACAGTGACATATACAGTACATCTAAGCATTTCCTGATTTGATGCCACTAGTGACAGGATGGCATCACCATTTCAAAAACAGTTGACTGATCTTACAATGCTACGGTAAATGTTTGTTTAGGTTTAGAAGAAAAATACCTTGCTTGAGTTTAGGGAAGGATCATGGTTTGGCTTAAAATAAGCGCTTAGTTAAGGTTAGAAAAACATCACCGTTTGGGTTCAAATTGCTATCCTTTCTGTACAGTCAATGTATAATAATTGCACTTGACTTCCACCTTTGCTCCCAATAGCAGTGGTGAAAGAAGTAGTCAAAACCTTTACTTAAGTACCTTTACTTAACCTTTACTAAAAGTGCAAATACAATAATGTAAAATACCTCTCTTGCTTTAAATTGAGATCAGTAATTTAGCCAGAAAACAGTCGAACAGTCCAAGAAATGTCAAATAGTTGTCTTAAACTGTTTTGACCAAATCTGTAGTTACTGCATTTTGGCTTTGTAGGGCACTACAGCAGAATGATTTTCACTATATATATAGAACCATGCACTTCATATATATTCCACACAAACACTAAAACATGCAGCTCCAAACTAGAATCATAATGAAAACAAAGACATGATACAGAAGAGGTAAAGAGAAGCATACCTTGTTCTGCCATCATATGTGCAAGGCCTTGAGAAGATAAGAGGTATAAAAGACAGGGAAGGGAAAGAGGGAAAGAGAACACTTGAGAAAAGAGAACACAGTTTCAATACTCTTTAGTATTGTGATGATACATGTTTTTCCAAGGGGGAAGCATGACATCAGAACACACAAACAGATGACACAAAGCTTCCTGTGGCTAAGCAGGAAGCTTCTTCATGAGAAATACCAGCATGACAATAGCAGTGACAGCCTGCTAAAACACATTTAACCTCATCTCTACCCATTAGTGCTAGAAGTGGGTGCTGAGGGACTTTTCATTTGTCATGTGATTTACTAAGTCATGTACTAAAATGAGAGTTTATAAATTTATTAAGGTTCAATTCACATCTCAGTCAGTTGTCCAGCTGTAATAGATGTTTGAGCTGAATACAAAACTGCAACTGCAACACACTTCGTTTATTTTCCTCTACAACAGGCCACAGAAGAATAATTATGCACATTTCTAATTTCAATTAGTGGAAAAACTTGAAATATTGCATAGAAGGTTTGCACATATATATATTTGCATGTGTGTGTGTGTGTGTGTGTGTGTGTGTGTGTGGACAGAGAGAGAGAGAGAGAGAGAGAGAGAGAGAGAGAGAGAGAGAGAGAGAGAGAGAGAGAGAGAGAGAGAGAGAGCAGTCAATCTACCTTTATGATGGAAAGGCTCATCAGAGGCCTCCTATTGCAGAATAACAAAGCCCGTACTATGTTTGTATTGTCCTGCCCTGTCTGGATCTGCAGTTAGGTCTGTACAAATAATTGCTAAGGTTGTCATATATTTACTTTTTTTTTTTTTCATTAAAACTCACCTGGCATATTGTTGATGACCTCTGAAATAGAAGGAAACAGAGAAAACAAGCAAACAAAGCCAGCATTAGAAACACTCTTCTTACTTGCATGTTGACTGTCATGCAAATGATTATACACTTCATAGTCCACACAGAGGGCTGGCTGTGGGTGCAGTCATGTGTACGTCCTTAACAAAGTAGAATATTTTAGCAGTGAAGAGTTAAACCATCATTCAGTCCCACTGGATGACATTCAAAGAGAAATGTCCAATATAAAGAAAAATGCATCTCTTCCCTCCATGAAGAAACACTGTTGACACATTTTTTTCTCTTTGCTATCTTGCAGTACAGACATGTTACCTCATTAAATCAGCACTGTCAGTTGCTGTTGCTAAATCATAAAGGCATACACAAAACCGACTAAGAATCCAAAATGTAAAAAATAAAGTTCATCCATAAGTGATCATTGTGACCTTTGTTGACGAAGTCCAAGGACAGAAATAAACATTACATTCTGCATTCCACACACTTAAGACTAAAATGTTGTGACTAATAATTGTGACTGACATACTCATAATTTTGCAATTCTTGGAGGCACTGCAGTCATGGGGCAAAGTGTGCAGTCTGTTAAAGCCATGGGGCCACTAAGACCAAAAATCCACCCTGACCCTGGAGACCATGAATATCCACAACAAAACTCTTGGAAACAAAATCAAGTGTGAATTTTGACCTGAGGGTGGCATTAGATGAAATGTCAAAGACATACTCTCTGAACAGTGTCCATTTCTAATCGAAGCCATACACTCATTATACTGTCAATATCACACTCTGAAAAAATGAACAAGATAGCAGTTATGCCATATAGATAACTGACAGCCAGCCTTGCCTGAAAAATGGAAGAGGGAATGTGATTGAAAGTCATTAAAGAAACTATTGGTTTGCAGATGCTATATTTCAAATCATAATGGATATAAAAATATTGAGACAATCTACCTGTTCCATCGATTTTGAAAAAATTATATGTATGTATGAAACAAGTACAGATTTCAGCAGTTCAGTTTAAAATACATACAAAACTCTGAACACAAATGAATGTTACCAGGGTCTTCAATAGAGGGCAATGTGCAGATTTTTTTTAATGACAATTAATAATAATTAACTCACACATTAAGAAAAAATGTTATGTTATGTTATGTTTGGCAGTTCAGAAAGACCCAAATGCAGGACACTCAGGCAGATGGGACATTGGCAAAAAACAAAACCACAGGCACAGACAGGAAACAAAGGCAGGACAAGTGTACAAACACAAGACAAGAGAACAGATGCAGACAACCTGACCACAGAAAGAGGGAAAACACACTGACTAAATACAGAAGAAGAACAGGTGAAACTAATCTACAATCACAATGGTGGGAAAGAGAAAAGACAGGAAGATGGTTTAAAGTAGTGGAATATAGAGGCATAATAGGAAGGATGACATGTAAGGGTGGCCGGAAACATGGTAAACATTCCCTCCAGATGTTTTAAAATACATATAAAATAATGTACTTTGAATAATAATTTGTATATGATATCCTGTTTCTTTTCTTGGTTTTACAATTCTTTTGCTCTTTTCTTTATTATTAATATCTGCAACTTAAGGCTGTTTCTTTTTATATTCCCTTTATATATATTCCTTCTCGTTCTTTCTTTCTAATTTTATTCTAATCTATAATTCTATTTTGTATGGAGCAGTGCTACAAAAAACAATTTCCCCTCAGGGATCAATAAAGGAACGCTGATTCTGATTCTGATAAGGTTTTTACACACAAAAGAAAAGTTTAATTATCTTACTAAAACCCTTAAAATGACATCTACTCCTCCCTCATTTCAAATTCCAGAATATATCAATGTATTATCATTTTTTATTTCCAAATTTGTAGGACAGAAGATGTCTCCTGCTTCAGTGAAAAGTCAGTTCTCAGAGTTGGTGCACTCATAGGCATTGGACCAGGACTGGCTTTGAAACTATTTGTGTGTCACTCATCGTGCTCGTATGCCCGCCCTAGATGAGTGTGAAAAACAGCTTTCTAGTGTCAAACTCTGCACATACATCAGTTTACAAAGTGAAGAAGAAGAGGAAAAACTAATTTTTGAGTAGAAGAGGACAAACAATAACCTACAGCTACACACCGACTTTAAATCTGTCCTTAAACAGCATAACAGTAGGAATATTGCTAACCTGTGACAAGTGTAACCAATGTAGGTATTTAGCCACATGGTAAAACCTGACTGTAGATTGAAAAGAGGTGTTGATAAACAGATGAAATCAACTTAATCAACTTAATCAACATATCTGAATGTATTTTGACTCTTCTTTTCTCCAGCATTTTTATTATTTTCTATACAATTACAATAATTACAGACACCAAAGTAGCCAAAATTGTCAGGACATCCTCTGGGAACCATAAACACTGATGACAATTTCTGACTGTCAAGTGTGCTGCAGACTTCAAGACAATACCTAAACATTTGGACAAATCAGTGAGTTTACATTTCCCTCCAAAGGCCACAACACCTTAGACTTAGACTTAGACTTAGACTTAGACTTAGACTTAGACTTAGACTTAGACGGTTTCTTTATTGATCCCAATTTCCTGGTTTCATCAAAACCATTGCCATTCTTTGATTATTGCTATATACAGTATGTGGTCTTATTTAGTTGGGCCACTCACAGAAATGATGTTGCTGGAAAATGAAGTCAGTCAGCATTAGATATTAGTTCATTTTCACTGAGGACTTATGTCAGCTGTGCTGGAATGAATTGGTCAAATCATCATCTGGAAGCGGAAAGCTCTGTTTGTGTGTGTGTGTGTGTGTGTGTGTGTGTGTGTGTGTGTGTGTGTGTGTGTGTGTGTGTGTGTGTGTGTGTGTGTGTGTGTGTGTGTGTGAGAGAGAGATAATCTTGTCAAAGCTTCTATTCCTCTGTGTCCTTTTTGAGCCAGTTGATTTATTTGAGATTTCAATAGCATTGAACTCGATACCAATGCCAACAGAAATGCAACACTCTTGACAGAGAGAGATTAGGGTATGATGAAGTGTGTATGTGCATTCACACACATATGCTGTCTTTCATTTATAAACCATTGTAGTGAGGGCATTTCTGCATTGTGAGGACAGAACATTATTCACTACTTCAATGGACTATTTCAAGATTTAAACTTGATTTTAAAGGTCAGGTTTGAGTTTAGCTTAGGAGAGGGTAAGGGTACAGGCTGGAGTTAGGCATTTTGTTGTGATGGTTAAGGTTAAGAGGCAGGGAATGCATTGTCAGTGAGTGGCCAAACAAGGGCAGAAAGGCAAACGTGTGTGTGTAGGGGAGAGACAGAAACTGAGAAATAGATGAAGAGTGACAGGAAGGAGTGTGTGTAATCTCCTACAGTGACATGTCTTATTGTGACATCAAATTGTGCCATCCTATCATCAGACTGATTTGTCAATGTCAATGAGTCATGAGTCACATGAGCTCCAAATGCATATGAAAATACATAATCTGTAAATGTGAAGTCTTTATTTACAATAGCCCTATAATACTTACTGTAGAATAGCTCCTAGATAACTCAGTATTACTCTACTGGACTTTGTTTTGTTCTTGTTGCTTTGATGATCACACACAACTAAAACTCAGAAACTGGTGGGCAGTATTTTTGTCAAACAAACAGATAAATCAAATTACAAAATTCAGTTTCAAGGGCTGAATTTTAGTGATTTTTGGTCATGTACAACTCATGCCTATGCCTGTCCATCTCCAGGTTGAGAAGCGAGGGTGACAATAAAGAAGAACAGAAGAAGAAACATGCTTTTTATTATCACACATAGTTAATTGCCCACAGCGAAAATCGAACCTGGGACCTTCTAACTGTGAGGTGACAGTGTTACCACCGTTCCACCGTGGCACCCTAAATGTTCTTTTTAATCCCACAAGTTTAAAATATAAACTCTGAGCTCTCCTCCCACTGTGAAAAAGGCTCAGGATCACAGGAGAATCCAGTGTGACTCTGGGTTTTGTTTCCTCCAAAAGCTCCGGTTCTGCTCCTCCACAGCTTCCTGGTACTCAGCAGCTGTTTGTCAGCAAGCTGCAGCTCTATACATCTGCTCTGCCCGGTCTTCCCCACACAGTGCTCTGCAAAGCCCAACCATACTGCAGATTTTTTGCTTGTTGAGCATAATCGCACTGTGAAACTGTGTGAAAACACCTAAAGACTCCCTAATTAATACTTTGATCATGTTTGTTCAGTCAGTAAAAACAAAATATAAAAGTGATTACTTGCTTGAACTATTGGATGATTGGTAAATTTGTTGAAACTCATTATTGTGGTCAATGTAAACATTGGTTAAATTCTCACTTTCTACAGGATATGCATAACTTCACTATGGTCAAGGTCAGGGACAAATGGTGGCTATAGTAAATAAAAAGGCAAATTTATTTGCTGTCATGGGAACTCGACTCCAGCCCCCTGTATGAAAGTTAGATATGCTATTCTACCTCAGAATATTGACACTGATTTGCAGATTGGATATACAAATTGCGCAGAATTGTTCAATATGGAGGAGGTTTTTTTTTCACTCACACAGCACCAAGTTGCTTGCTAGGAAAATGTTTAAGTGTTTGACTGAACAACCAACGCTATATTTTTCCTGCTGAAGACAGATTTGTATGTACAGACTAAATGCCCCATATAGTAGAACAACAGAAGGGATACTTCTAACCATTGGGGACTGAATAGATAAAAAGAAGAAACAACAGCCCACTGCACAAAGGGGCGTCCATACGACGTCTTTTTAAAGTTATTTTTGGACGTCTAATTCGTGTCATCTGAAGGTGCAGAACGTTACTCCAGACGACGTCTTTTTTAGACGTCTCTTGAACGTCGATTTGTGACGTCCATAGTACGTCCATATGGGAGCTATTCCTAGTCCTAATGTGGTCTTTGGGAGACGTCTTTTTTACGTCCAAATGTGGTCCTTGTTGATGTCTTTTCTACGTCAAATTATTACCCATTTTAGACATTGATTTTATACTGTGCTGCTTCTAGTTTCTATGCATAACTGTAGTGCCATTGTAGAAGGTGGCATACTGTTCCAGGTTATTTTCCTATTGCTTAATTTGAATCTATCACCAGCAGATGGTAACTGGAAATGCATAAAGGCATCCAGTTAAAACCTGCTGATAAGCCAAATGAAGGTACAGTAAAATTAACAGGTACAGGAAACTGTTTCCTACCTTGTGGACTTAAGACTACAGTCAGGTTAACAATAAATCACAATCCAATCCTTTTTTTTTTTTTTTTTTTTTTTTTTATTACAATTTTTATTGTAAAAATATGCAAACATTTCCACAGCATACTTTAAATCAGGCGTGTCAAACTCATTCCACAAAGGGCCGTGTGGCTGCAGGTTTTTCCTCCAACCAATCAAGAGCACACAGTCTGACCAATCAGCTGTCTGAAGACTGAGATCAGCTAATGAAATGAGTCAAGTCTGGTGTGCTGCTGCTTGGTTGGAAAGAAAACCTTCAGCCACTCGGCCCTTTGTGGAATGAGTTTGACATGCCTGCTTTAAATGGTATTGCAAAGATATAAACACAGAAAGCCCGCCCCTCCAATCCTTTAACATTTGCACAACATGCTTTAAATGCTATTGCAAAGATACAAACATAGCAGAGCATGAAAGCCGGGAAGCCCGCATAGAACATGAATCAGCCCTGGGTGACCGGGAAGCCCCCCCCCCCCCCCCCATCCTTTGGGGTGCATGCTTCAAATGGTCAGCAGCATGTTGCCGTATGAGTTCCTGAGTTGCGTCATTATCAAACTTCATTACTCCATCTGCACAAGTAGAAAAAGACAAATGATAAGAAATATGCACAAACTGCATTCATACACCAAATCATCTTTGTAACGACAATCGGTTTGAAGTAGATTAAAACGGCAAACGCTTTATATGCATAAATGAACATATTAACTAGAAGCTCGATGGCTGACAACTTACCTGCAATTTATGCCTGTTGGAGACGTCCACAATCCACAGCCAGCGCGCGTTTTGCTTTCACAATACTCTTCTTCTTCTTCTTCTTCTTCTTCTTCTTCTTCTTCTTCTTCTTCTTCAGGTTTTATAGCGGCACAATACCTGGGCCGATGGGAGCGGCTCTTGAGTTGCACGTTAATTGGAGTGACGCATGCCTCAGCCAATCAAAATGGCATTGACCCTTCTTCTTCTTCTTCAGTTCTAACGCGGTTAATTTTTTTTCCCTACACCTCACAGAATAACACTAGAAAAACAGGAAAATGTAAACAATCAAAATATTACTTATATTTGTTTTACCCTTTTAGGCCTAAGCATTGATCACTAAAATAATCATACGGTATTATTATATTATAATAATAATAATAATAATTATTATTATCATCATCATCATCATTATTAGGCCTATACTACACTTGTCTTAGACGTCCTGAAAAGTGACCCATCCCGACGTCCAAATGTTCAACTCCATATGAATGTAAAAATTTAGTCATAATTAGACATCCAAATGTTCAACTGTATGTAGACGTCGAAATTGGGTCATAATAAGACGTCCAAATACCTAACCTATTTTGGACGTCGAGAATAGGTCCATAATTGGTCTTGGACGGACGGACGCAAGACATGATCTGGACGTCCATACGACGTCCAATGTTTAAGGGGAGAGAGAGAGCAGATTGACAAATTCATCTTTCAGTTCTCTCTCTCACTCCACTTTGACTTTCTGACTAATCCATCATTCAAAACTCTCTCTCTCTTTCTCTCTCTCTCTGTCTCCTGGTGATCATCTGTATACTCTCCCTCCTGCTCTATCATTATTTTGTTCTCTATCTTGACCTACTTCCATGACAATTTACCATCAGGTTTGTGAGCCATCAGGATTTTTTGTGTGTGTGAGAGAGAGACAGAGAGAGAGAGAGAGAGAGAGACATACAAACACATACATATTTAATATGTTAGCCACCACCAAACCAAGCAAACACTCACAGGTACAATTCTCAGCAGCAGACTAGCCAGCACTTAACTCAATGCAATTACTGCAGGGGGAATCAGGGGGCTTAGAAACATTTTTTCTTGGGTTATGAATGTAGTAAATCTATATTCTCTAGCTCTCCTCAGAAATTCCTCCTAAAATAAAATTCAAACATATCACCATTTTCGGGGTGACTCAGTGGTGCTTTGACAAACTTATTTATTCATCAGTGGACATATAATCTAGGGTATGAGTATGAGAGTATAACTCTCTCTTTTAATTCAATACCCAAAAGGTGAGGCAAGGATAGCAGGGGATTAGAGCTCAAAGTGGATTACTTAAAGGGATGATTCATGATGTGTTGGATAAAGTGGGAAAGCGCGATGATTAATGAGGTCTTTCAAAATTCTACATTCTCTCATCACTGCTGGCTTAACTGATTGTTTCCTGCATGTTATTAACATGGCAGGTAAACCAGTACATGGAATTTACATATGTACACACACACACACACACACACACACACACACACACACACACACACACACACACACACAGTCTTGCTTCCATCACTTCTGGGGATATTGCATAGTCTTACATTAATTTCATGGAGATGTAACCTTTACCCAAACCTAACCGTATCCACCGAACCCTTAGCCTATCCTTAACCCAATTCTTCACCGTAAATTTTCATGATTTATGTTATGGGGACCTGCGTTTTGTCCTCATAAGGAAAGAAAGTCCCACAATGTGACTGTGTAAACAGATTAATGTCCCCACAATGTAAATAATGTATGCGCACCAGCCCCAACAAACACACACTTGTGACAGGTTAAAGGATTGAGTCACTGCAGTGAGTGCTTGGTTATTGCTGTTTTCATCATCATCACTGTAACCGCCATAACCTCCTTGCTGACTGATTTCACCAGCAGCCATGTTTCATGTTGATACAAACATACGGTGGCTGGAGAAACAACCAGGGAGGGCTGCTGAAGCCATCTGCTCGTGTTGTGGTGTCAACGGCATACAGCAAATACAACGTTGGCTTGTTGTGGGCAGCACCGTTCTGAGATTTGTTAGAGAGGGAAGCACAGATTGGAAAAGGTTGTGTTTGCTAGTATATGAACAATAGAAAGAGGTGCTGTGAAAATGAAATAAATGAAATAATGAATTAAGGGTGATTTTGTACAAGAGAAAAAAAAAAGAGCTACATTACCTTTAATAATCAATCAATCTATTCATTGTAGTTTGGTGAGATGGGTTTCATGTTTTTAAGATTCCTAACCCACAATATTTATTCCAGTCAGCAATACGTTACCTGAGCTACATGTCATATAATCAAAATACTTCTTTCTAATGGGATGGGAAAATATACTGTATATTATACAATATATGGGATTAAAAATAAACACTAATTTGTGGTAGGGACCACAATATTTCGCCAACCTCAATTACATAAGCACTTATTTTAACGCAAACTATGACCTGTCCCTAAACCCAGTCATTTTTTGTGCTTAACCTGAACCAAATCTCAACCAGAGCACTGTCATATCAGAGATAAGATTAATTTTTAAGACAGTGGTTTTAATGGTTTTGGATGACATAAACGATGCTGTCCTGCCTGACAGGGGCATGACATAAAACATATAACACTGCCATCTGTCGCTCTAGAGTGCAGATTTTCAGCTCAGTTCTGGCTGAACCAGTAGCTGGATTTGAATGGAATTTGTTCCTTAAAAATGCATAGAAGAGTGCTTTAGTTAAATAAATGACAATAAAATTAGATTTAATCTAAAGGGGGCTAAAGATACCATCCCTGTTAATTGCTTTAAGGGAATCAGCCTAATCTGGAGCTTGATCATTGGCTCTCCCTTACGTCATCAATACTACTCACTGAACACGGAAATTCTGCTGGTTTCTCACTCCCTCTTACTTCATCAATTAATCATTAATTAAAGAGTGTAGGAGTTCATTGTCTTGTTTGCACTGATCTTAATCAGATATTGATAACCTGGTATATATGTGCAGCATTGTGCCCCACTGAGTGCTTTGTCTATGTAGGTATGTAAACAGTTAGAACCTATGGAAGGTATCCTCTAGTAACAAGCATTGTACATAGGCAAGTACATTAACAATTATGATCACAATGCAGTTGTCTATGTGTTGTCTGTGTCATAAGAAGAACCTGAGAACTTTATGGTAGCATGAAAGACCTAAAGTTTCCTGCTACTGATGAAAATACAAATTCTAGGCCTTTTTTTCCAAATATATACATAATTTACAAGTACAAAAGGACACTAATATAAGGTCTCTTCTTACAGTAACATTCTGAAATTCAGCAATTTGTTGTGTTGTCAGAACAAAGGTGACGGTGACAGTGACTGTCGTTAGTTATAACATTATGCACTGCAAAATTCATCTATCTTGTGGTCTCACAATCAGGCCCTCAGGCAGCTCCAGCTATCTAGCTTGTGGACATCTATGTGCATTAGCTTATCCTCCTCCATTAAACCAGTCAGTGTTGCCTGGAATCTAATGTAGGCTAACTAATACTTATCAGCTGTAAACAATTCAAGGAATTGTGCCAAGAAGTGTTTGTCAGTGTTAGTTTTCCAACAGCACAATCAATCTCTTAAAACTGCAGATAGTTCATTACAAATTAAAGTAAATGTATGATCAACTCTAGTGTCACTGCAGCCACAGGAAAGAGTTTCAGTGGGAATGGCTGTCTGTCAGGGCTGCCATTAGGTGGCATTTACAGTGATAAGCTCTGGCCATGATCCCACCTTTGGCTTTGATAGGACAGGATTACTGTTGTGCACTTTGGTATTGGCAGTACATTTCCATTTCAAAAAAGAAAAAAATCCCTTATACATCCTCATGAAACCAATGCTTTACATTTAGTACTGTCAGGTTAAAGCTGCTCTCTGCAGGACAACACCAAAATGTAAGACACCACCACCACCACCTCCCTCTCATGCCCTGCCTCCCTGCGGCATCTGCACTGCTGCCGTGACAACCAGTAACATTAGCTTTAGCATTGGAAACAAGCTAACTCTGCTCAGCCTCTACATCACAGTCGCTAACTGCTGCTGCTGTACTGCTATTTGGGCATAGGGACAGTTTTAGCAAATATGATAAAAAAATTACTTTTATACAAGTTACCCACTACAGCTTTAAAGTGGCGTGGAAAACTCATGTCACAATGAAAAACTATTTTCACACAGTAAACACATAGGCATATATGAAAATAACATACATATAACAATTTGTATAATATTTCCATTTTTGCTACTACTACTTTTATTTTTCTGTTTGTTTAAATGTATTTTAAACCTTGCATTATCAGTCAGATAACAGGTCAACTTTTAAAAATAAATAAATAAAAATAGATTACTGCACAAATTCAGATGTTAGTTACATCTATTCAGGGTTTCATTTTCACCTCTCTAACAACCTATTTTTAATAGCTTCCCTTTCCCTATGATGTTTACCATCAAAAGGCCTCCATTGGCTCAAAGGGAATAAGTAGGAATTTAGATCGAAAACAGAGAGAGGGCATGTTGTTTGGTATGTTCCAGGAAGTCCAGCTGGTGTTACAGGTGTTACAGATGAACCTGTTTAAAGACCTAACAGACACTCAAACTTTGAACAAGGGTTTGTAATACTCACAGACAGGATTTTACAGAGACGTTTTTAGTTAATTTTAGAATTAAGATGCTGACTAAGTACGATGCAATTAAAAATCTTCTGTAATTAAGTATATTAGCATCTGCATCAGACATTGATGATTAGTATCTCAAAACCCAACTAAAATACAGTCAAAGGTTCATGTTTTGCTGACTTTCAGCAATGTCATATTTGCCCCTTGATGTATTCAAAAAGAAGGCAATCCACCAATCCACTTCTGCCAGCTTCATTAAGTATGTTATTTATCCCAAATCCAAATTCTCTCAGTGCTGCTTCAGCTCCCTGCTTCCACTAACCTGCCACTGCCTTGCAGGAGGCAGCATGTAGGACGGGTGAGAGAGCGACAGCCAGATGTAAATCACCACTGGGAAATGGTATCAATGTGGAGGCTGTAAATCAAGGTTGGGAAAGCAGCCTATCAACCTACAAGGGTCATCAGTGCCTCACTAAGTCACGCATCACAGAGCTGAGGATGAGAGGATAGTGAGGTTATTGTGTGTGTTTTGGGGAGAGAACTGTGAGAGGACGAGGAAGTGAGAGGATACTGTATGTAGCTATGCCTATAAGAGCTGGGATACCAGTACTAAGAATGACAGACCACCATATTTAAATACTTCTCAACTCAGTGACACAAAATAGCTTCAGAAATGAATGTTAGACATGCAGCATAGTACTCTATCTGGTGCTGTAAAAAAATTATTTTAGAAAGGCAACACTGCTTAAGTTATTGTAATTATAACCCTTACATTACTGTCGTGGCCCATGTAAAAATGTATGAAGAGCACCACATCTACCATATTTTGTAACTTTAGAGATTTGTTGTTTTAATAATTCATTTGTTTATTTCCATTATATATTTGCTGTTGATATCCATGGTTCCCAGAGGATGATTCTCTGCCATTTTGCTGGCATTAGGCTTCTCAAGTGTGCAGGAAAACTGGTGGTGACAATGTCTGACACAGCAATGGCCCAAAATGTATTCACAGTGGATCAGCCAGCCATAGTGCAATTGAAACATAGCTCTGGCAAAATTGTCAGAGGATGTGATATAAAACACCTGCCATCTTGTACTTAGGGAAAACCTCAATGTAGCTAATAATGGATGATTCCTATGGTCCCAATAGGATTAATTCTATACTTTTAGTAATCCCTCAAGTGCCTTTTTGAAATGCCACAACACATTGTCTTCACAAAAGGCATGAACTAGCACCAACATTACTGAGCATATTCATACTTCCCAGAGGAAACACTCCTGGACTCTTCCAGTAGTCAAATTTTCCACTGAAACAAAAGATTGCCAAAAGAATGCCAAAATTTACTAAACACATTTATATCACATTCAATCTCTGCGGACGATGACCATTTTTGGATTTCAGTGGCCCTCATTGCTTTATCTTTTGTGCCACCCTCAGGATAGTTTTTACATTTTTAGCCCCACTACTGGTAAGACAAAGTAAAGTCATCAGTATGCTGCTCTGTCAAACATTTTCTTAATGTGGAGTGTAATGAACCTGCTATGCCCATTTTAGACTTTTAGGTTTTTAGTTTCACATCATTGTGGTACTGCAGTATGTGTTGGCAGGAAGACCAGGGGCATTTTGAGAAAAGTCAGACAGTGACAAGACTGACAAAGGCCTAATTAAAAATAACAATCTTTGTGGGTTATCCTTCTACCAGCTACAAATATTATGCACTTCATTACAGTTTAACACAAGTTTACTTGTCAAATTCAAGTTCAACACTGAAATCCATTAGCCTCCAGACACTAATTTTTACCACCAGCTGCTGACTTGCACCATCAACTGTGACTAAGACAATGTGTCCACGACACTGTCTTGGTATCTCTCTTTGTATCTTGGGCCCCAAAGTAACAAGACAAAACATTCAATTTGGGATGGATGATGCCAAATATATTTCACAAAAAGGTAATAGGACATGTTATAATATTCAGAAGAACTGCATGAAAAAATGAAAGCAGTATCAACAAATCCTGAAACAAAGGTCACAAGTTCACTTACATTATCATTTTAATCCCAGCATAATATTCTTATATTGACTATAGGGAACATGCTGTCTGGTAGATTTCGGCTTTTACATTACTTTATGTGGCTTAATTTTTAGGATCACTATAATATATAACATCATTCTTAAGATATTTCTCTGTCATCTGTATTTTATTCATACCTTGTGACTTAATCCACAACAAACGTACATAAATTCCGTTGTCGAGTAAGTCAGTGAGCTTATGATATTTTTCTCTTATATCAGTCTGAATACACAGGAAGTATAATATTATAGGGAGTTTTGGTATGTGCATCTTGTCCAGAAGGGAGTAAGAATATGAATAAAACACACCCATCAGGACTGCCATGCCTAGCTGGTGGTGTGGGGTGAGTTATGTTCCAAATGCAATTTATTGCACATTACTAAGAATGTAATTTTTAAATTTGATTACACTATTTTTGTGTTACTTTCACCAAAAATAACTGGAGACGTACGACTAGTGTTATATTGCAGTGCTATGCTATGCTATGCTGCTATCTACTACAGTCTCAGCATAACTTGGTGTCTATGACAACATAAGCTAACCTTATGATTGCAATTGATTGATTTTTCTGACATACTGATGCATCTTTCCCAGATATGCTCTCATTTTAATCTCTGCAGTTGTCTGCATCAGCTCTGCACACAGTATTGTGCCTGAATGCATTGATTGAACGACACTTCATGAATTCTTTCATATTTTGGGTGAACGTGAACGTGTACTGTATTACTGCCTGATGAATGTTACCGTGAACTTGTTCATTCTGGTGTCTGTGAATGGCACGCTCTCTCAGTTTAACTTGGTTCAATAGGGTGCCAGATTTCTATAGAGCCTTCCAGGCGAAAACCCAACTAAAACACACCGTAAACAGGCCTTAATATGTAGCGGAAAAAACACCCAACCTGGCAACACCAGCCACCAGTGTCGTACTGCTGCATGCGTCATCAAAACAAAAAGCAGCATGGAGGCGACAAAGCAGCAAGGAGGCGTCTATGATCATTTTATTTTTATGACAAGGTCGGTGAGGATGGGAAAACTCTTACTTTTCTGTGCAAACTTTGCCCGCCGGGCTTCAAAAAGAAAATCCGCACTTCAGTCACATCCACAGCAAACCTGAAACCACACATTGAACTGAAGCACCCAGCTATCCTTTCAAGGTATGTTCTTACGCATAGTTACAGTGTTAAAACTGATAAAATAAATAAAATAAAAAATAGAAAAAGAACTATGAACTAGTTCATTTTTGGAACTGTGAACTTAGTTGAAAATTTTGAATTATGAACTATGAACCGAACTAGTTCATTTTAAAATTTGTGAACTGAACTTTTAATTAGTTCACGTAGAAAGTGAACTTTCCCAACACTGTCTGCACAGGCTCACACCTCAGCTGTGTCTCACATGCCATATTGCGATCTGAAGCGTGTATTTAAACTTCAAGTCTATTTTTTCAACAATATGCACATGAACACAAGGTTTATGCACAATAAAAAGGCACTGAATGAATATATTTAGCCGCAGGTTGCATTCTAAGTGGAGCAGAATCTGTTGCTCTCTGGATGGATAGGTTTGCTGAAAAGCTAGCTGCAGCGCTGGCCCACATTTCCAATTGCCCACTTATCAGCTGCTCAGCACTTAATAGTGGGCAGCAGCACATTCCACTCAGGTAATACATTACTGTAATGCATTACTTTTGTGATTCATTACCCCTTACACCCCAGCCAGTGGTGTGGACCACTGCACGTTAGACAACACACACTGCTGTGAAATTAGAAGCCTTAGCCTTGTTTTGTTTTTTAGAGACGCTTAATCAAAGAACACAAAGATTGAAAGAAAAATACACTAGCTCTGACACAAAGTATTTAAGCTAAACAAGACTTGTGATGTTCTACATATAAAAGTAAAAATAAATTTAAAAAAAACATAGCAACAAGTAGCGATTATGGGTTGAAGACCTTTTTTCATTCAAAAGAAGGAGCTCAGCTGGTCATAATGAAAGTCATAAACAGCAACAAGTGTTTTTCAGGGTGAGCAAAGTCACTTCAGCTAGTTTAATTCTGTTTCAACAAGATGAAGACATGAACACAGATTTCTGATGATTGGAGAAATCGTTAATGAGTTATGGCCATTTTCCTGCTAAGTCCACCCATTGCCATGTTGCTAATTTATAATAAAGACCTTTGGTACTGATACAACCTAAATCCAACACGATCTATTCATAGTGTTTTTCAAAAAAAATTCCATCATGGTTGGCTTTTATGGTCCAACAGGGCGTTTGGAGGGCACATTGAGCTGGACTGGTGTCTCCAATTTCAAGGCAATCTGACGTATGGTGTGAGGGGTGTGACCTTTCCAAAACTGACTTTTGGGCCTTAATTACAGCGCCACCACCTGGCCGATTGGGTTCATGTTTTGCAAAGAACCTAATTAATAATAACAATTTTCAGTTATGGGGCCAAGTTTCACATTTCTAGTTCATTCCAGCTCAAGGCAATAGAGCTGTTGTGGCAGAAAAATAATAATAATGATGACAATAAAGCGGCAACAAAACAATAGGGTTCTGCCACTCCAGGGCTGGAATCCTGCAAAGAAAATAAGACCCATCATGCAGTGGAATGCAGCCAAACTGATACAGACTCACAGACCAAGGTAAAATAACTGGTCCAAGGACAGGAAACAAAGGATTAACAGGGATGAGAGAGATGCTAAACGATTGTGACATATGATCAAGCTTCAACCTTCGCCAAGACTGTGGACTGTATCAGAGCTGTTGATAACTGGATCCAAGAGGCCTGGCAAGAACAGAACTCTTTCATGTGCTGTATTTGACCAGTCATCAGAGAGGTCAGGAAAGAGAAGTGTGGCTGCTCTTCTTTAGTGCCAGTCAGCAGCGAGCAGCTGCAGCTAGTCCTCCACCCACCAGATGTCATCACAAAGCACCAGCTGAGCTTGCAGATTTTCTTCCATACTTAACACACCATCAAGTCTTCTGCTGCTCTCATGTGTCTGCAATGGACAACTAAAAAAGAGGAGCTAAAGCACAAACATTTTTACCCTCTCAGCCCACCATGTAGTTAAATGCCACCCAGTCAATCAGCTGAGCAAAAGTAAATCAGCTCAGCCACCACCAAGACACAGAGGAGCCCCAACACCAACACCAACACCAACCCCCACCCCCAACCTCCCACCCCCTCCCCATCCACTCCTGCATTTCAAACACCAGCAGAGATAGATAAAAAAAACCCCTAATCTTCAAATTCCAGATTCCCTGGCCTTTTGTCTGTGTGCTGGGGCTTTGGACTCCGGCCAAATGGAATGTAAATTCCATATTTGTGAGAGGTTAAGAAGAGTGCTTGAAACTCAAAGATGGAAGAAAAAAAAGCCGAACAAATACATAAAAACAAATCACCTCTGAATTAATTAAATGGGGAAAAAAAGAGTCTTCTTTTCTAAGTGGTATTGACTTTCTCATAAAGAGTCAGATTATTGTGTATTCCCCAGCAGGTGGAAGCTGCTGGTTTGGAAAGGCTGAAGAATGTGTATTGATTGTGAATAATTAAGTACATTACAAGAGTTTTTTTCAGAGCACAGGAAAAAAGCAAAGGTGCCTGAATCCATTTTCAGTGCTGACTGTATGTTCACCACAACAAAACAGGCATTATCACCTAATGTTTAGTGCTCTAGATTGATCAAATCACAGGAAATCCAAGTTTCTACAAAAAGCAAGCGTCTTTATTTGGTCTGCAGGCAGGAAATGCATGAGGGGAAATGAGTACGGGCTTTCTTTTAATAGGAATAAATTTTGTTCTGGGGACAGCCAGCTGTAGAGCAACTGAAACACAGATCTGGCAAAATTGTCAGCACAAAAGGACGTGATATAAAACACCTGCTATCTTGTGATTGGATGAAGAAAGGGGGCTCAGGAGACCCTATTCTCTCCATCGACGTCCTTATCACTGCCTGCAGGACTGATGCCATTAACCTGTGCCTCATTGGCTAACCGTGCTTAGATTAGCTTTCTGATTTTACAGCTCAGACACACAGACACACACACATATAGGGATACTAGCAATCAATTGGAGAGCCAACAGCCCACAAAGTCAAACTGCCTCAGAGCCAATGATATGTCATGTAATAGCAGAAACAACCCTAAAACTAGAGAGTTAAAAAGCCAAGTTATGTGAAGAACACAAACCTTCAAGGTTGTGATGCTAGTCTTTAACATTCCTGTAAGGCAACATAACAGATGAGTTCAAAATTGACATGTGAATCAGCTGGATCAAAAGTAAAACATGCTTTTGTTTTACTGCATTTTTTCATGCAGCAAAACAAAACTCAAATATGCTTTTTCCAAACTGGACCTGTGCAGCTCTCCAAATGTGAAAGAATGCTCAGTGAAGCCATTTGTTCTTTTTTGTACAGCAGTGGGCTGTGAGGCAGTTCTGGCATGATGACTTCAGATGGAATTTCAATCAATAAAAAATTGAAATAGTTAGAATACAAAAACTAATAAAATAAATTAGAAGTTGAAGTGAATGAGACACAGTTATTGTCCTACCAATGTCTGACAGAGTGAATGGCAGAGTCAGAGACTATATACGTTACCTTCACTGCAGAATCGGCCCTTGTATTCTGTTTTGGAGCAGTCACAGACCGGCTCTCCATCCACCACTGAGCACGTACCGCCATTCTCACATGGATTCATGGTGCACCACCCTTCTGACTCCAGGGGCACCTTAAGGCTTCCCAGGAACAGGGGCTGTGAGATGCCATACTTGAGGTCTGTAATTGTGCCCCTAAAGGGCTGCATGTTTCGCACCATAGGTAGTGTGAGCGCACCATTGCGGATATCCTGAGGCACTCCACCCAGGAACAGGTCGCTGACTATTTTCATGAACTGACGCTGAGGCCGCACCTCATCTGCTTTGGCCTGGCCATCCAGTACCAGCACTGTGCGCAGGTTATACCTGCTCAGGGTGGCAAAGTGCCAGCTGCTGTCATCCACCCGTCTGTCAGACACCACTGTGGTCTCAGCACAGTCTATGCTGAAACGCAGCTGCAGTCGGCCCTCTACCACTGACAGCTGCAGAAAGTCACAGTAGCCTCCATCATCAAAGTAAAGCAACAACGCATCCGAGGCCTCAGTCTTGAACTGGAAGCTTAGATCACCGCGGGTGCTGGCATCCCAGCGGAGGTAGCGTGCCCACTGACCTGGTGTGCCTAAAAATTCCAGTCCCAGACATGTGCTGAGGAACACTTGCAGTCTGATAGAAAAACCTACAAGATCCATTGCTGTAAAAAATGTATTAATCCAGAGGGTCTGAGGAGAAATCAATACGATTGAAAACTTTGGGTGGTTAGGCAGAATTTCAGGGACCCACAGTTTTATCCACAATATGTGACAAGATATATTCAGGTAAATAGTTATTATAAAAATATGTTTTCTTAGGGAAAGGAACAGTATCAGGAGAACAGTCGTTGTGGTTAACAGTCTTAAAGTCAATTACATCAGCGAATTGTCCAGGAGGAATGGAGGAATTGTTCTTTTCCTCCTCAGGGTTAAAGAGAGGACCAGTAGAGGGGTAGAAGATGTGATGTTTTAATATGTTTTTTTTTTTTTTACACCTCAGAAAAGATGCTGTAAAGACTCATAATGTACAGTCTGATGGAATGGACTTCTCTGAGTATAAGGGCGAGCAGAGTTTCCTCCTTCATGTTGTCCACTGTGGAATGCAGCTGACGAGGGATCCACTGGTCATTCTCGGTTCCACCACTGTAAGAAAAAGAGTGACGGGGTTACAGTGTGCCTATTTGCACTGCTTTAATTGCTACTACTAAAACACATTTCCTGGGGTGCATTTTTGATCTAAAGCCCATGGTAACAGCACATGACATGTACATGTACAGTCCAAACAAGAGCGTGCCCTGAATGAAGACTAAAGCATCACTACTGTTACTATGGTTGCTGACAGTTTAATATACTGCACTAAGTCATAGAAAGTAACTAGACATTTACTCAATATTGAACCTAAGTACAAGTACCTCATAATTATGATGTTTAGATGAGAAGCATGCATTATGTTACAATTATGTAACTATTCTAACTCATATACACCCTGCCACAACATATGGAATTCCTCAATGCACCTAATTTATCATTATTAAAGTGTGTTTAAAGTTTTACTGGTGTTATATTTATTTAGACTGTATTACTGTTATTACTACAGGTGCATTAATATATAAGAAACATTAACTTTAATGTTCATTTTAACAAGATCTTTACCTTATACTGTGCTGAACGGCAGTTTGATGCATGAATGATGATGATGGTGATGATGATGATGAATGATGCATATATAATGATTAATTGTGTATCTAAATTCTCTAAATATCTATCTAAATATAGTATATTCAGCCAAAGTACAAGTTCCTCACTTTAGTAAATATGATCAACAAATAAAATAGGATGGATCATTTTAAAATATAAATCTACCAGTATATACTGTAAAGTAGTTAAAATAAGCATGATTAGCACTTTATATGAGAAATAAAAGTATATTTTTCAGATAATACGGCTGTACTTAAGTACTTCTAAGTATTTTCAAAGATTGGTATTAACAGTTTCCTAATTAGTTAGACTGGCGTAGTTATTCTACCATTGCCAACAATACCATTCTCAGAAGAGCAACAATAAGCCACCACAGCGGTCTCAAGTCACTATATCCACGCTGAGATCAAACTACCTAATGGCACATAAAGAAGTTAAAGCTAGTTCCACCTAAACCAGCCAGTACGGCAGTAAAATGTTAAGAGTTACAGTATGAGTAATCTAATAATGTAATTTATAATAATGTATCACAACAGCCAATTTAGTGCAGAACTAGTACTTTTACTTTGAATCTTTTTTTAGATTCTGCATCTAAAAAAGATGCAGAATCTGAATGTATTTTAGCAGACTGCTGACAGCTAACATGTACTATACTGTTGGCATTCACCAATCCTAATTATAAGTCCTTGTAATATTGCTGCATTTTTCCCTCCTCCACAAAGGTTGTTTGGAGTTATCAGTCATCTGCTGCGTAAATTAGCCTCATTATTCTCCTGACAGTGCATGACTATCAGCCAGCCAGGCAGACCGCCTTTATCTGACAACTGGCCTGGAGAGAGAGCTTTCTGCACACTGGCAAAGAGAAACATAAGTAGGTACTGATGCAATATCCAGTGACTAAATGTTATATTTTGGTTTTATAAAATCTATTTTCATATTACAAAATACTGATACATAGCAAAAAAAAAAAAAAAAAAAAACAACTTAAAACCATGTCTCCTACTTCTACTATAAATATTAAAGGAAATATTCAGTCCGCAAAGTCAAAACATGTTCATTCTTAGCATTCTTTTAGACAAAGATTAATTGATGCATTTTTTTAACGTGTAACTGATTTTTAAGTTTAAAAACCACAAATTAAATCAGCACAAACCATCCTCAAACGTCCATACTTTGGCACAAGTTGCCCTCTCCAGTTCAGTCCTTTGAGTGGGTTTCTCATGACATGGCCTCTTATCTATAAGGATGGCACAAAAATCATTTTTGGGTTTATCTGCAGGTGAGGTGAATGCAGATGGGGAACCATGATGTCGCTGCTACTAACAACATCATGGTTTCTGGTATTTCTGGTAAATATTTGAAATTTCAATTTGGATTACCAAAGCCAAAAATCTAAATGAAATCAGGAAATATGTTAGTTAGTTAACTATGTTATTTAAATAGTTTACAAGATAAAGAGCTGCATGAATCATGCACACAAAGTGAAGGTTGTTGTCAAACTTTATCAACAAGCAAAACTAGAAAAAACTGACACACATTGACTGCGGTAGTGTATTTTTTTGTTCAATGATGTTGACATACAATAACAGTGGTGGTGACAACTCTCCAAAACACATGGTAAGTTTTTACCCAGTGTACCATGTTGGTTGGTGGCTCCAAATTTTACATTTACCACAGCCCTACATCCAATCAAGCAGTTCAGTTACCATCCTATGTAAAGCATGTATGGGGTCTGATTCCACAACAGTTCAACCCGCAGCAGCTGATTTGTTTTTCTTTTGGACAACTTTTTGGGGGGAAGCTGAAACAAGTTGTGAAGACAAGAATGATATATAACCACCTTTTAAGTTGATGTGGTAAGTATGTTTGCAAACAGTTGTTATTTACATACCAAGCAGACAGCAACATTATCATTCATTTGAAGTGGACCATCTGGTGAATGCCAGTCCAATATTCTCTCTCTTTCGGCTTCATTGTTGGTCTCCAAAAAAGCAACAACTCAAAGAAACATCTGGCTCTTAAGCCACAAAATGCTCCATTACAACGGTGTAGGTTTGCATATGGATGGTTGGGACATATCCCTACTATTATTTTGGGGGTACAGAATTGTCTTTACCAATATTTGAGTGGCTACATCTCAAAGACGGTCAGCACCAGGGACAGTGCTGAGAGAGTGCGAAAGAGAAAGCCGTAAACAGCTGTTTCTACAACCTCCCCCTGCTGACTCTGCTAGTGCCATGTGTTTGAGTGCTCTAATCAATAAATAAAATCTTTGATTTTGAAACAGTAGCCTTGGAGAACATGTCACATGAGAACATTTTTTTTTCTCTCGCTACACAAGTGCTTCATCTCAGCACTCCCTGTTTTCACATGTCATTTGATTGTTATATTGAAAATAAGTTAGAGCTGCTTTCATCTCACTGGCTCAGGTAAGACCTGCACCCTTTCTTTGCTGTCTGCAATCAAGGCATTTAGCACACATTACCAGTACTACCTGTGCTTTGAGCATCTGCTGAAACTGTCTAATGTAATATTTTGAGCTGCTCTCTTTATTGAGCACTCAGCAACATTTGATGATGTTGAGAATAACTGTCAAGCCCTCTTACCATCAGTGCTGGGCTGCCACAGAGGTCATTCATGGTCCATTACTATTTACATTATACATAAAGGACAGTATTCTTCAGAATCAGTCTCACTATTTTTATGCAGATGTACAATTTCCCAACTCAGGCAATGACTCATCTTCTGGCTACCTTTGATGCTTTCCAATGACCACTTCTTAGTCATAAACTTGTTTGAAATGCAGATGAGACCAAGTACATGTTATTCTGACTATCCTACCATCAAAACTTTGTATGGTAACCATATCACTCTTATGCAGTGATACAAATACTTAGAAATGTGATTTGACAGCAGACTGTCATTGGTCCTTCAGGACTCATCTTCAACGTTTGACTGAAAAATTGTTAAATCAAACTAGGCTTTCTGTATAGAACTAAAGGGTGTATTTTCTTAACCAACAAAATGATTGTTCAATCAACTTTCATGTCTGAAATTGATTATAGAAATTCTGTATGGTCACACTGCTTCATCATCATCAGCTGAACTCTGTTTATCATTGTGCATTACAATTATCATTGATAACAAATTTCTTATTCTTCATTGCTCTGTGTATAGGACAGTTGGATGGACTTCCTTATCGACAAGAACGAATTATTCTCTCCTATTTATCAATAAATCTCCAAGTGTACAAACTACCATTTCTTCTCTCAATTAAGTCTTCTCACTAAATTACATAATACAAACTATTTAACCTTAGTTATACCATATGTACACACAAATCTTAGAAAAATTAGTTTCAGGTATTAAATACCATTTAAATTGAATGCACTTTCCATAGAGAGCTGGTACAGACAATACTCTTCATCTACAGAGAACCAACAGTTCCCTCATGACCAAGCACTTGACAGTGGCGAGGAAAAACTTCCTTTTAACAGGCAGAAACCTCAAGCAGAACCAGACTCTGGGTGGGCAGCCATCTGCCTCGACTGGTTGGGTGAGAGAGAGAGATTGATTGTGGCTGGCCTTATTTGTGTTGTTTTTATATATTGGTAGTGTGGTTGTCTGATTATGAATGTTTCTTATACTCAGGGCTCACTTGAAAAAGACGTCAGTCTCAATGACACTGCCTTACTGAATAATGTGTATATTTTCCTTTATATCATATTTATTTATTTATTCTGATTAAATGCAACTAGCGTATGGTACAGTACAGCATAGTCTGAAATTGTTCTGCAACAAATAATATGAATGAAGTTGAATTTAGATATGTTTGAGAGCTGAACAACCATGAATTAAGAAAGACTAGAACAAACAATCATCAGAAGAAGATCAAACTTCAGCAAATAAAGAAATGCCGGGAGTGGCCCTAATCTGTTCGGTGTGCAGGACACTCAATTCGGAGGGATGAAATAATCAAGACAATGTTCTGGGCATGAAAGAAACACAATGGAATGTCCATTACTGGAGATGAGAACAGCTTAACAAAGGCTTATATTGCTAGCTTGCTCTATATAAAGGACAAACATTCTGACTATGATCAGCAGGACTTGGTGATATTCAGCAATGTCACTGTGTATCATTTAGTCAGGATGTGGACATGTATGAGGGGTGGAAGTCACAAAAATTAATTGAAAATATTTGAGGTGATGAAAAGGCATGTGAAATGAAAAAATGAGTAGAATGGATGTGAAATGAAAAATGGAGAGATAAAATATCGAGGGATTTGATTAATTTAAAGCCAATTTCATTAAAGCGGTCATGGTATGATGAAAACACAGCCATGTTTTATCATTTTCCCCATCTTACGTTCATCATTCATGGCCCTAGCCATTTATCATTTAAGGGAAGTGGCCTCATGAGTGGGAGTAACAAACTCTAATTGAAGGAAATGGAAGTGATGAAAATGCTTACAATAGTGGAAGTGAAAAAATGAATATGTGAATTATCAATTAGTCAGTGGGCGTGGTTTGTGTTTGACATTTTGGGCGAAACAACAAAAACTGCTTGCTGTAAATGATAAATGTCAGTTGGGTATTGTGAATGATGAATGGGAGAAAGCAGACAGTAGCACAGCCCAGCTGATTATCAGAGCAACATGGCTTCAAACAAAATGTCAGTCAAGTTTATCAAATCAATTGACAATTTATTGCTCTATTTTTCAATTCACATACATGTCATCATATCTACTATTCACTTCGTGAGCAATTTCAAGATTTTCATTTTCTTCAGTTAGTTTTTGTTACTCCCACCCTTGAGGCCACTCTTCTGAAATGATAAATGGCAATTCTATGCTGTGAATGATGAATGTAAGATGGGATAATGATGAAATATTATCAATCATATTCTGACTATATTAATCAAATTGGCTTTCAATTAATCAAATCGCTTGATATTTTATTAGTTAATTTTTCATTTCACATTCATTTTACCCTCTATTTTTTAATTCAAACACATTTTCATCACCTTTTTTTAAGTAATTTTCTTACTTCCACCCCTCAAAGACATGTGTTCCCAACAACAGAATGGGAGAACAAACTAGCAAAGGATCGCTTTGCAAGGAGAGTACAGCACATACAGCCATAGAATAACACAGGTACTAAAGTATCAGATCAGTGGAAAATGTAGTATCCCACAACATCAAAACAGACATTCCACTGTAAGCCACTTAAGGCCCACAAACTTCTCTGGATGCACACCAGGTAAACAATGCTTTTACCATGCTATCTTATGAAAAATTATTTGTGAAATTTAACCACATCTGCTCACAACAGAGCTAAGGATGGATATCCTACTGGAACAGAAGAAAGGCCATTAGTACAAGAGAGCAACTGGTGGACAATGAATCCTCACTGGCCACAACTTTTTGGACAGCTGACAGGTGTAGTGACAGTTTTACATAGGCAAGAATTGTGAGCCACAGCTTTACTGTTGCTGCAGAACTCTACAGAAACATCAGCAGAATGGGTGCTATATAGGCCTGCTATTATCTTATCACTGAGGTGACAGATGCTGAAGTTCAATTCAGTAGCAAAGTTGGTTTTCTATACTAAAGCCTGTCACCACTCTAGCTATGTTACAGGTGAGCAGTGGGCTGGGTACAATGATGTGAAGCACTGGGACTGGCCTGTTTCCACAGTGCAAACATGGGACTGCCTGTACAGTGAATGTTCCTTCCTAATTGACTGACCAAATAGCACACATTGTCAAAATATGAATGTGTGACAGTAGGTCTAGTTGTGTTTATGGGACATGAACAATATCAAAACGACAGCAAGATTTTGAACTTGTTCAACTAATGAGCAGTGCATGGCAGCAAAGGCTGGTAAGTGCTCTGTGGTCATCTGTGATCACCAAGAATCTATTGTGCTGTGTGCCCCTCAAACACAAAGTAGGCTAATAATTTTCAATTTTTACAACTTAAGTTGTATTCTATTCTACTGTTATAACAGGGATAATTATGATGAGATGAGTTGTATTTCTAATGTTATGTACTTGTTCTTAAACTCACTAATTGGAGATATTTGGAAGTGAGGGTTGCATTTCCTTCTCTAACCAGAAAAGCACATGGAAAAACATTTAAAACATGCTTGTCTGTCAGATATGAAACACCATTTCATATGTAATAAATTCATACAACCAGCCCCTTTTCAGATTTTTCACCTGTCAAAACTGTGTAGACATCATCAAACATTGGATTTCATCTCAATAAGGTTCGGATAGCAACATTTATATAATGATTTCCCCAACTAGTGAGAAAAAGGTCATACGCTTGCCGGCATTCTATTCTTTTCAAAACTAAATATCTGCAACATGCTGAGTATAAAATTTAAGAATTTAATAATTTAGCATTTATTACAACAGGATCTTTCAGGGAGCACAGCACAGACTGGAGATCAGACTGCGGTCAGGGAGCACTGATGGTTCTTTAAAATAATTCACCTAAATGTATGATCAATTTATTGCAATCAAGGTAAATGTGCAAAATATTTTTTTGGCCGTGCCACCTAACCCTACTGGGATGAAATGAAAACATTACATAGTTACTGGCTAGTCAGCATATACTGAGGTTATTTTGGAAATGGTCAGACATGTCGCTGTCTATTTCTACTTTAATCTGTTCATTAGAAATAAACACTTAAAATGATTTCCGAGCGGTACAGATTAACATATCAGAGATATATTTCCACTAGCAAATTTCAAATTCCTTTTCCTTTATCCTGAGCCGTTATCAAACCTCCACAGAGCCTCCTCTCCAGGGTTACATCTATGCATACTAAGCTGCTTATCAAAATTGTGTTAAATAAGAGACATCAGCCCTCAACGCTGTCCTGCTCAAACACCACGGAGGTTCTTCCTTAACTATAACTAGTGTCAACATTGTATTTGGATTTGGTATGATTATTATAAGTATTAACATTCACTGACTTTTTGAACAAATGTATGGTTATATTTGATTTCTTTAGTATCATTTCCTTTAATATTGACAATAAGCAGCTTTCTTGCATTCATTTGCCAACTTCATAAAAACTGGCCTTTTTTTGGGTTGATTTCCAAAACGTAAACACTTTATTCTGTCACCTGCTGAAAACATTGGAACACTGCAATGCATTTCAATTATTTTTTTTTAAAAGGTTGCTCTGAGTTTTTGAATACATTTTCCATTTTGCAATTCTACTGTAATTTTTTGTAATAATAAAAATAATCTAAGTCAGAAATGCTGAAAAATGTGCCAAGACAAGGGATCACCTATCTGCTGCTTCAGTCTAAAATAGGTACTGACCTTTAAAAACTCATGTCAGCCCAGGCTTTCTTAAAGCCTGAGCTGACTCTCCTCTTTAAAATTTGAGCATAAATACTGTACACTCGTGTTACAAAGTCAGAGTTGTTCCGGCGTAATTTTCAATTTGCTGTAACATTTGTGTGTCTTTGCGCGTGTGTGTGTGTGTGTGTGTGTGTGTGTGTGTGTGTGTGTGTGTGTGTGTGTGTGTGTGTGTGTGTGTGTGTGTGTGTGTGTGTGTGCACACGTGCATCTTTGTCTTTTGTTGAAGTGTGGGGAGCGTCAGGGGTTAAAAGGCTAAACGGCATGGATCATTGTTCTCTGTGAAAGGCTCCTTTGACGAACCCCACGGGGACGAGTCCACATACACACACTGACAAAAGGTGGCGGCACTCTGGATCCTATTAAAAACCACATGAGCTAGGATGGAGGGTGTGTGTGTAAATGCAAATAAAAGCAGCCCACTGGCAGGCTCCTTGTGTTTAAATGGATGCCACTTGCCAGTAATTTTACAGCAGGTGCGCTGATCACACACTCGTCACACAAAAACACACACACACACACACACACACAGTCACACTGTCCAGACACAGTGACAAAATGTCCTCCAAAGGTTGCAGATAATATCTCAAAGGACGAGCAGCAATTTTTTGTATTTACTCGTATCACTCAGTGTGAGGCCTCCAAATGTGCTCACAAATACTAGAGCTTCCATTTACATCTCACAATAGATTCAAAGAGGTGCTATTTTCTTTTGCCTGTCTTCATTGCTGCAGTGGTACACTGAAATCATCTGACCAAGACATGCAACCTGACAGGGTAGGGGAGGAGGAGAGACAGCAGAAGGAAAGATGAGTGGAAACAGAGATAGGGTAGCAGCAGAGACAGAGGGAGTGATGTTCCACCTCATCCACTCCCACTCATGCATCTCGTGAAACACCCCAACACTACTCTTCCTCTTCTCTCTTCACGTCACGTTGCAAAGACACACTTCAAATCAGCGACAAACCTTTCTAGGAACAGCACTCATTTACCCCGCATCTTATATCCATCTCTTTGGACTAATTTTATCTGAGGAACAGGGCAGGGGTATACCATGATTAGGGATTCTTCATCATGATATATTGTATGTAAATTTGTAGCACTTCATCAATATCCTGTCTGTGTACTGCATATGTGAAAAAGTAGAATCTCTGTAAAAGCTAAAAGACTCTGATGATAGAGAAATAAGAGACAGGAATGTCTGTTTTGGCTACTCGCTAGCATATTTAGGTAAATCATCAAAAATCACAACAATCCACCACAGTCATAGAGCAGTCCTACTGACTGATTTGCAGCAATGCCTACAACAGCCTCATCCACCCAAAGACATTTAATGGATGGATACTACAGTTAATACAGTACAGTAAAATCCGTAACAGTAGAAAATTTATTTTGTCTTATTATCATCATATTACCCTAAAGGAACTTGATATACTGTGTAGTTAGCTGGATCAAAATCACCTCAGCAAGTCAACCAGAGATACAAACAAAAATGTGTCTAATGAGACGCTGGTGTAAAAAAAAGACCAATGACCAGAAGGCACGATGTATTAATCAAAATGTTTTTAACATCAGTAATGGAGGAACACAACTACTTGGTGTCTCAACTGACTAAAACATATTGAGTTGATTATCAATTCTTTTTATTCAATTCTTTTTAAAGTGATCCATTACTATGGAAAGTGTTCAAATATTCACAATCATGCTTTTGATTCACTACACAGGGGGACAAGGTGCACTCTCTCTTTCCCTTTTCACTATTCTCCACTGAACTGCCTTGCAAGAGATAATAAAAGATGGGTTGACATTCATCAGCAGAGGCACAGCACCACTACAGAGTGATTTCAATTAAAATCAAACAGCTGATTTAAATAAATCCTTAAGTACATTTTAAATATGGGAAGCATCATTTGGTTTGTTTCCAGAATTACTGTAATGATTTGCCAGTCCTCTGTTTTTGTATTTGCCACTGTTTTCTGTGTACATCCTCAAAATGCTCATTTTAAACAGACATAAAAACAGACTAAGGAAGGTAAATGTAACATGGGAAGATGAGTTAAAGTGAGGGACTGAGGGTGTGTGTTTGTGGGTGGGAGAGTGTTATTTTGGCACTGGTTTGGCAGCGGGTGCAGCGTGGGCACAGTGTTGTTATACAGCTACTCTGCAGGCAAGACACGCCTTCTCTGGGCTCTGTGGTTCTGCTGCAGCACCCTTCACAGCATTACATCACCCTGTTAGAGCACCCAGCACCCCACAAATGCCTGCATACAAACCACATGCACGCAGACACACACACCACAACACCATACACGTACCATACAGACATCCACACACCACGGCAATGTCTGTATATACAGAATACACATAATACACACATTCCAATAAAATGAGAATCATACACACGATAGAAATGACTGTACACATACGCACATATTACTTCAGACACACCAAAAATATCACATATGCACACCAACAACCAAAGCCCGGAGAGGTGCATACACCTCTATCTACACACACACACATCACTACACGCACCCCACCAGCAAACACACCCACAAATACCTCGCTTTTTCCCTCACTACCACCAGCAGTTTATATAACATCACACTGCCTTTGCCATTGTGCTGTTAACTGTTTTTGGAGAATGTTTTCTTTTTCCTGTGATTTGTGTGTTTTTTATCATCTTGCATTTTGATAAGACTCTAATTGCTCCATCAGCAGAAATAAAACAAGAAATTACATGGCTGTGCATTTTTAGGTCTGGATAAATCTGAATAATTGCAACAAATGGAGAATTATTTGCTTACATATCATTTCATATCACTATTTTAATATCTTATTTAACAGTATGTCTGTTGAAAAGGCAGAGCCTAGCAGACCATTATAGAAAAAACAATATATACCCTAATATATGGTCCAGTAATGCCACACACTCGCACCCTTACAAAATAAGAAAGGGGGGGGGGGCTGAACGCAGAAAAAAACGACCAAATTAAAGAAAAAGAGCATGCTCTAAAATCCTGCGTAATATTTGACTGTCCCCCGCCAAGAGGGATTAATGTTACCTTGAGAGCCCTTGGCTTTTTGCGCCTGATTTGTCAGTGCAGTTAATCGGCTGCCATCCAGAACAAAAAAAAAAAAAAAAAAAAAAAAAAAAAGCAGGACAGCCAAATTACCCAAAACAGCCTCCTACCCGCGACAACCCCCACCCCGAACTTAAAAACGGGAGGGGGGGCGAGCAAGAAAATGAAATGGAGAGGGGGTTACATATTTTGTAGAAAGTACGCGCCATCTATGTACGCGACATCACAGGCAGACAAGACAAACGCAAGAATTTAGCGAGGAAAAAAAATAACGTCGTCTATGTCAATTTCAGAGAAGAATAGTGGTCACTAGTGACCGCACATTCACAATCATATCAAATCATTATCATTTAAATTCTTAGCATGCAACGAAAAAAAAAAAAAAAAAAAAATTCAATAAATAAAAGGATGGTTGAAAAAACATCACAATAGTTCGGACTAATCCAAAGGACAAATTGTTTTCTTCCTTGAATAACATGAGATGAAGCGGAACTGTTTCCTGACGCGTTGATGTTGGAAATGATGTGATGTCTAAAGCAGCTTAGGAGCAGGTGATGAAGCAACTTTGGGCCCTTTGCAGGGAAAAAGAGACGCATTCTCTGCTGGGTCACGCCCATTCTGAAGCCCGTTTCGGAAAAAGCCTGATTAGGAATTCCCCCTGCATAAATGCACAAGAATCATTTAATCCTATTAACTCTTAAAATCCGACACATCGAAATGTGTGCTGCAGCGATGAAGAAAAATATAATTGTCATCCTCCTTGCCTTTATGAATTCGCGCCCATTTAGACTGTTACATCAGTTATCATTCTTTCTTTTTTTGGACAGACGTTTAGACAAGACAGTAAAAGGCGCAGACAGACATCAGACTGAGGCCTGGAAACCTTACTGCTTATTTTGCGACAGTGATTTTTTTAAGGCACACTGCAGAAGGCCTCGTATTTTTCCTGCGATGAAAGCTCACAGATGTGCTGTAAAAATGGAACATCTGCATTGGTCAAGTGTCAATGACAAACTGAAGGCAGTGCTCACTTAAATTAAAGTTCTTGTCTGTAAATGGATTTAAGGCTGAACTAAGCAGGCCCAGACTGTGGGTTTTCAAATGTGGACTGAAGAAGAGAAAAAAAGCAGTCAGCTCAACGTGCAGCATGAAATGCAGTTTATTTGGGGTAGAGCAGTCTTATTTCAGTAAACCTCCCTGCTGTCCCCGCGAACATCGTTTGATCCATCAGGGATCCCGAAATGATCCAAATCATCTTCATCATCCTTTCAGTAAAATTTTACATTTTTCCTCCCCATACCTAATCTTTCTAACGTCACGTTTTAACAACCGCTAACAAGTTTATTTTCATTTATTTCGATATTTTGCGCTAATTCTAATATGAAAGTATAATATTTAGGTGCGCAATTTTTACACGTCAACGTTGAAATGTCATTGCATTTCTGTAATGCAGCAAACAATGACAGCCATTGGATTAATCTGGCAATGTATGTGAAAACAGCAGCCAGCAGCTGGATTTTTGAGTATAGACAGGGGGAGGAAGAGGGATAATGGAGGAATGTGATGGTTATTGCACCGCGAAGAAGTACGCAGCCTGCTGGCGCGTGCTGTCCGTCACCGTTAACACAGAAGGTCATGTATCGAACAGCATGTCACACTGAATACTCAAATTACAACAAAATATGCATCTACATTTAAAGAGTGGAGGCTATTAGCCGTGTCTGTCGGGTGGAAAGGGACGAACGTGGCGTGTCAGGGTGGCTTTTTTCAACGTTTTAATATGATGCTGTACACGAGAACAATGCGTGGACACTGGACACCTGGCGCTCACGTTATTTATTATTCATCATCCGAGAATAAGGTGAAGGGAATCCTCCAGGTCGCGGCTTAGGTTATTTTTCGAGGTTGATGCTCTTCATTTTTGATGCACAAATGCTGTTTAAACGTTAGCTACAGCATTTTTAAGATATTAAGATATAATAATAAAAAATAAATAAATAAATGAAAAAAGACGATTCATACAGTAAACATCGCCTCAGGGGAGCGGAGAGGGCGTGTGTAATTCCATACCCGCCTGTCACGCTGTTTCTGCTCCTCCGAGGGAATTTAAAGGCCAAAATGGCAGAAATTCACATTTTGAATCCCACAAACGCCGCCGTTCTTTCAAGGAGACTCACACCTGCCTCGACTCGCCATACTCACCGTTCCGGGGCGCACAAACTGGAAAAAGTCCTGTAAAAGTGGCAAGTTCCAAGATGCCTGTGCGTCAGGAGTCGAAACTCCAGCCTTCCTGCCTCATATTTCCTCTGGAACCTTCTCCTGTTTCTGTCCCGCTATATTAAATTCAAAGGGATTTCTACGCGGATGGGAAACAGAACAGGTTGTGGTAAAAAGAAAAAAGAAAGGAAAAAAAAAGACGACGCTACTGACCTTATTTAAATAGACCACCAAGAGTGTCCAACTGCTAGAATCCAAATGTAAACTCCACAGAAAAGCAGCAGCGCTTCCGCTGCTGACGGTGCTGGTGCGGCGCGGCTTGGCACCAGGCGGTACGGGGATGGGTTTATCGTCCCTCACAGGTGTGTTGACCACGGTGTACCACACGTAGCCGACAAAAGCCGCTGCTAGCTCGGTGCCACTTGCAGCGGCTGCAGGCAAGAGGTGCACGCAAACGCGCACGCACGCGTCTCTCGGGTCCGCCCTCTACTCAGCAACAGCATACGACATTTAAAGGCGCACAGGCTCGTAAGCGGGGTCGACACACACACACACACACACACACACACACACACACACACACACACACACACACACACACACACACACACACACACACACACACAAACGCGTGCCCTTCAGGTTTTTATGAAATAAAATGAGCTATGTATTCGCTATAATACTAGTAATAATAACGATAATTGTTGTTGTTGTTGTTGTTGTTGTTGTTGTCATAGTACAATAATAATTGCAAGTTGTCATGACCAAATGAAAGAAGATGCAGGGACCTCATTACTTTCAGTTGGCATGAGTTGTGGAATGCAAAAAAAGCATCATGTCAGCTACTCTGTAGACTGCAGCTGCTCCCAAGCAGCTTTTTCACAATGACACAGGATTTGTGTACAATGGAGGAGACATTTTATAGATCATCTAATTAATGTACAATAACAATACTCAATAAATACTGGGATTCCATTTTACATTCAGTGGGACAAAAGAGAAGTTTTCTGAAGCCAAGTTAGTGAAAGAAGAAAGGAAATAAACATCTGTGCCTTAGAGGCCCAAGCCTCCCTTACCCATGTGACATAATTCAAAATCCCCAACATCATCCCCGTCCCCAAAAGAACAAGGACCACAGGACTTAATCACTATAGATCCAATGCCCAAACCTATGTGTTAATGAAATAATTTCAATAATTTTTTAATTTTTCCTCTCCTTTCTCTTTAACGGTCTTGAGAAAACAGAAACCCATCAGTTGTGTGACTTTATGCAGAACAATAGTTTACTTGAGGATTTGCAGTTAGGATTTAGAGTGGATCGAAGTTGCATATGGCCATCTGTAACTGCATCAGATAAAGAACTTGTCTCTGTTCTTGTCTTGTTATACCTTGCTGCATTCAACACCATTGACCATCTCACCCAATTACAGAGACTGAACCATCTAATTGGCTTCGAAGGAACCACACAAAGCCTAGTCCTATTTATTCTTCCCTTAAGCAATATCATAAGGAAACACTCCATAATCTTAGTTATACTTATATCAATAAAGTATGCCTGCCACTTGCTTATGGCGTTCCGTGCACACTTTTTCTGCCAGCATCTTATACCCTTCTACTAGGTCCTGAACTGTACCTGGCAGCACCTGGGGTCCTGCCTGGCATGGTAGACCCCCGTCTCTATTGTTCCCTCTATTGTTCCCTGTTCTTGTGCAGCCATGATTAGTGTTTCTGTGCTGTCTTTCAGTTCAGCCTTTTCCAGCCACTGGTAGGATTTCCTGATATCAACCACTTATTCTGTCTGGTGGTGGTACACACAGTGGTGGTACAGGCCTATGCAGAACAGCAGTGGTGATAATGCATCGCCTTGGTATATGCCTCACTTGATGGTGACTTTCTTAAGGAAAACCTCCAGAGATGTTTTTCACAGCCCCATTGAGTTCTTAAGTTCTTGATGAAGGCTCTGAGTGTCCTGTTGTGGGTATTGCTCCTTGTGGTTGTTCATGCTGTTCATCTTATAGCCGAGCATCTAGAATCAATGTTGCTGTTGTGTACATCAGCTGATTGGTCTCTGTAATGGTCCTAGTAGGGATAGTTTGTAGCGCTGCATTCACATCTTCAAGCCGACTTTCAGACATTATCAGTCAGTTGTGGTCGGGTCGGGTCCAGGGGTTCCGGGTGCTTTGCTTAGCCATTATCTTTCAGTCTCAGGTCAGTTGCCCTTGTATTTAGGGTGTACCCAATCTCAGAGTGTTGTTGTACCTCATCAATCTCTAGTTTGTGTTAGCAACCGCCATTTGCGGATATTAGAGCACTGAGCTAGCAGTTGTTTCATTGTTCGTCTAGATGTTGAATTTGGAAGCATCCAGTTATCTACATCCTCTTCATGTACCCCCTTTCTGTTATTGTGAATAGCTAAGCAAGTAAAAGATGACCTGATTTCCAGACAGCATAAAGCAAGATTACTTTTTTTTTTAAATTCTATCTGTTTTTATTTAATCTGTTTACAGTTCCAAAATAACAAAAAAGGGATAGACCCAAAAATGTTGGTAAGCTGTATGGTCAGTACTTGCTGACATTTTTAACATACAGTATCACTGTCACAGGAGATAGCTAACATTGTGTGTAGTCTAAATGACTACCTCCCTGTGACACTCAACCCCAGTCTGATGAAGTGCTTTGAGGAACTGCTGTTTTTATCACATCAACAACAAAATCCTAGCCAGTCTGGACCCCAGACAGTTCAGATTGGCTGTCACACCTCCCCCACTCAAGCATTGAACATCAGAGCCCCCCAGGGCTGTTAGCTCAGCCCCCACTTTCATGCGATACATCCATGACTGTAACCCTCTACATGGAAAGAACACTAATGATTGATGAGATGATGATGATGAGGAGGAGGATGATGATGAGGATGATGATGAGACTTCATCTCACAAGGGAATTAACAATCTTGTAGGGTGGTGCACAGAGAACAACCTACTGCTCAGTTCCAGCAAACCAAGGAGGTGATTGTTCATTCTAGGAAAAAGAAGGCAAAGACGCACACCTCTGTTACATCATTGGAGCTGAGGTGGAACGGGTGAACAGTTTTAGGTTCCTGGAAATCAGCATCAAAGAGAACCTGTCCTGGTCATTTTACATCTACACCCCTGTTAAAAAGCTCAGAAATGACTGCATTTCTGAAGGAAACTTAAATAGGCAAAACAGTCCCTCCTACTCCTTCAGTGTAGAAGCGAGAAGTAGGAGTACTCCAGCAGCCCCTAAAACCAGGCATTATAAAAACCATTAATTGATAAAGTGTGATACATCCTCGCAGCAGTGAGAGAGAAAGAGAGAAAGAGAGAGAGCGAGAGAGAGAGAGAGAGAGAGAGAGAGAGAACTCATGTGGACAAGCAAGAGAGAAAGTGCGTGTGCATATGGACAGAAGTGTGAATGCGATATAAAAACTTTCTTTGATCATGACGTCTAATGTCACTCTACAGTTCTGTGGTTTATCAGTGAAGTGTATGAACTACACTGCTGAATGGAGTCGCTGCTAACAGTGACATACAGACAGATCTGTTTTTTTGGCTTTGATGGTCTCCTCGATAAAACTTCCATATCCTCACAGCCCTGCATTATTATAAACTGATGAACTGGTCATGGGTCACATCTCTAGCCTGGGTCCAGGGTTTGTCTCTCCCTCTTCATATCCTTCCAGATCTCATACATTGATTCCTGTGTAGTTGCTGTGGCTTCTGTGGCTAAACATAAATATGACACACCATTTAGTATGGCATTATATAGGCTGACCTCTCAGCAACCCCAACAGTGGCTGACTTCCAGTGTACCTGTTCTTCTGCCAGTCATGCTTTTGTGTAAGAGTTTCTGAATCACCCTATCAACTAAAATAAAAAACTGTGCCTTCTACCATACCTTTACACATGCATGGCTTTTAAAAGTCAAACATAATTTTTAATCTAAAGCTAATTTTATTATTGATTGACCAGGTTATCACAGTATCACACAAGCTTGGTGTTGGCAATTCTCAAACTTGTCCATTGTGCAGAGCTTGCATTGTTTCTGGCACATGGTCCTAAAAATATAGAGAAAACGTAGTGTTTGATCATTTGCACAAAACAAGTTGTATACAGACAAGTGTGTGCACATTTAACAAAAATAGAAGGCTGACCAGTGAGGCAGGGTGCCTCATGCTACGGCTGGGCGATAAAACAATAACGATATGTCTCGCGATAGACACGCAATCAAGATCAATAAAAAATGCATTCGATAAAACATTTGAAATTTTTTTCTTCGTCGGAAGAAACAGCTGCGAAGCAAGGTTGGTTGCATGAACAAAGGCACTCACTCTCAGGTAACCGAGCATCATGTAACAGTATCTTTTTGGTTGCACATCTCGTTGTCTCGTGTTTGATTCTTCGTGAGGAGTAAGATGAGAAATAGAAAGTGAGTCCTGCAGCGAGCGAAGAAATTGTCGATAAAACAGGGAAAGTCAGCTCGCCAGTATGGAGTTTTTTGAATTTTCTAAATCAGACCGTTGTCAGGCCAATGTGGACTGTAACTTATGCAAGACTGTCGTCCCCACCAAGAACGGTAACACCACAAACTTGTTTAACCACCTTAGCCGCGCTCACTCTTTGGAGCGCAGCCATATTCGCCAAGGTCCAACAACATCTGCAACCGCAGCACCACCGCACAAGCAGCTGACCACCATGCAGAGGTATCTGCTTCAGTGCCTGATGACAAATCATCTAAATGGTGCAAAGACATAACGGAGGCAGTGGCATATCATATAGCTAAAGACATGCTTCACTGAGCACTGTGGAGAAGCCAGGTTCTAAAAATCTCTTAAACGTGCTTTTTTTTTTTTCTTTTTAAACACACTTGCAATAAGAATATAATTGAATATTTCATGTATGTTTAGAGTAAGAGAAGAGCGACTTAAGTTATTCATATGTCTAGGTTTTATAGTTCAATCAATCTTATTGTACTATCATGTTTGTTCACAGATGTCAAGTCTACCTCAATTTCTGCTATGTTTACAAAAAACTGCACATATCTGAAAACATTTTATTCACCAGAAGTTGAATCAGCCTGCAACTTCCTGGCACTAAACCTGCAGAAAAAAAGTTCTCAGGTTTCTCTCTGTTTGCATTTTTACACTTTTATTTACATTTATTATTTGAGTGTTTTCCATGGTTGTGTTGACATTTCCTTTCCTTTCTGCCTTGATAGCTGAGGGGATTATAATCAGAGGAACGTTAGATTTTAAATAAAAATGTTTAAATTGAATGTATTTTTCTCCTGGACCTTATTTTAAATAGGTAATAGAAAATATCAATAATTATCAATATCGACCGATATAAAACACTTATATCGTGATACAGTTTTCAGCCATATCCCCCAGCCCTATGTCATGCTGTCTAGATAAGGAGCACACAAGCACGTGTGTGTGTGTGTAACACATATTATTGTTGTTGTTGTTGTTGTTGTTGTTATGTGTTATTAAATACACTAAGCTAAAATTTATTCAGTCTAATATGAAAGGAATAAATCATACCTTTATGAAGGTTATGCTTTTCAGGTTAGGTTTAGAGAAGGGTTTTGTTTTTTTTTTAACACAGTGCTACATAACATGATTCTAGTGTTAATCTCCCTCTTGTGTTTGGGTTGGCACCGACCCGTTTTTAGGTTTTAGGTTTCAAATGCATGAAATAACCACATAAATTTGTTTAATGCATCAAGACTTTTTGACTTTGTACAAAATGCTCTCGCTGGAATTATGACCTTTGTGTTGTTAGAATTGGTTTTGACCCAGTTATAAAAATAACATTATAAAGCAATAATTAGAGCCAAAACTGAAATCATAACCAACACACTGACCAGACACTGAGCCAGCTCCTCTCCCAATCATGTGAGATTTAGGGGATTCTCATTTTGCCTTGTTTTCCAGTATACCTGCACAAAAACAAAACAAACAAAGATGGGCATGTCCAGACATGTGAGGTCAATTCAGTATAGAGTTGGTGAGTTGCAGAGTGCACATCTCCAATTTGCAGCATGCAAAGATGAGATGAAGATTTTCAGTGAGCCAACCTGGACAAGCTGACTGCCACCTACACTTGCCAGTGAATGACCAGGAGATGGTCAATGGTTGTGTTTTACAACATCCTTGATGTGTTGGCATGTAATGCATTTGTGTTGTGGACCCACATCCACCAAGGATGGAACTCCACAAAAAACAAGCAGAGAATGTTTCTTGAGGAGCTGGGAAATTCCCTTGTCAAGTCACATATTGAGCGAAGGGAGCGGTTGCCCCAAGACCCAGATGCTGCAGCCTTGGTCAGACAGCTGCAGAGCTCTCTTAGCATTTTATCTACACCATCAGGAACACAAAGAGCATCTGTTCCAGCATCCTCCTCAGCCAGCCCTGCCTCAACCACAACCCCACTCAGGCCAAGCAGTAAAGACAGAAAGATAAACATATTGTGCTTCAACTGCAAGAAATACCTCACTTTTTGCCACACATGCATCTAAATACACACACGTACACATGCATGTTCTTGCACGCAGAGACTTTTACTTTTTGTTTTGGAACTAGTAATTGATTTCTGTTGGTTTGAGTTGCTTGATTGGTTGTTGTTTGTTTGACCTTGCAAATCTATATTTAGTTATATTTATGTAATAGATAGATAGATAGATAGATAGATACACTGTAACGAATTTCTGTAGATTTACGGTGAATTTACAACAGTATCTTACTGTTTTTTATAATAATTGTAAAATACTGTTAAATATTCATCCACAGCATGTAAATTAACAGTTAAATCAGTAAATTAACAGTAACAGTAGATTAACAGCATAAATCTGTAATTTAACAGCATAAATCTATGGATTGCTGTAAATTTCCAACGCTAGAACAGTATCTTACTGTGTTTTTTAAAAAATTGTAAAATACTGTTAAATATCCATTCCCACATGTAAATTAACAGTAAATACTTGGTTAAGAACAACAAACTGTAATTTAACAGTATAAAACAGTATTTTCTGTCAAGCTGCGGAGACCACCACATTCCTTCTCATGTCGTGACACTATCCATCAGCATTTGGACTTCAACCAAAGAGGTAAAGTTATTTTTATCTCCAAAAACTGTCAATGTCCAGTATTGTTTTGTTTGCATGATTATTAAACAGTTGACATTATAAATAATAGCCTATTTCATTAGGTGTGCTTCACCTGGTCAGGCTGCTAAAATTGGCAAAGCAAGCTCTGTAACTTAGCAAGCTTGAACTCAGTTAGCTAACGTTAGCAATCTGGTGTTGTTTCTGACCTTTGTAAGTGTGTTAGCATCTTGTCACTTACTCATTTAATTTCATACGTTCTTACATACGTTCTTACATATTCGAAGCAACGGTTGTGCACGTCTTCAGAAATTAACGCTACGCATATACGCGAACACAGACGCATGGTTAAACAGCAAGTAGGCCTATATCTCCGACCTTAGACTCAATTGAAGCCAGCTAAAAAATAGACAGTAAAGGTAACTATTTCAAAGATCTGAATTTGATTCTCTTTGGTGGCACCTGTGGTGATAAACAGTAATTTTGGATTTCACTCGACCTGAGGATCCATTGTTGACCGTGTGATTTCGTGCTTGCAGAAAAAAAACAGTAGACCACGCGGCTTCACCTTCACACAGCAAATGAAGTCTGTTGCCTTAGCTCTGTCTACTTTGTTTTGCAACGGCTGAGTGGGGTAGAATTGTTCTTCTTTTATAAATCCATGGGTAATGTTAAAACACACTACCTGTGTGCAGTCTTTGAAAATTTCCCGGGAAAATCATCACTAATACCCTGTTCATATGAATACAGGGTTTCCCCCAGTATATTATAAGCCTGGTGGGCCGCCAGGCTTTACCTGCCCCCCCCGCCAGGCTAAGCATTGTTTATACATTTTTTTACTCACTTTTCCCACTCCATCAACACATGATCAGGTGTCTTTTTCATCACCTGGCAACGTCACAACTTCGCGCTTAACGGGACATGTCACGGACGTCATGCTCATCAGACCGCTGCTTCACCAGCTGCACCGAGCCGACCGCGGGAATTCAGCTCTCCATGTAGTTCAGCTTCTCATGGCTCATTTTGGGGAGAGCCCAGATGGACTGATGATTCATACTGATGTGAGTATTGGTCAGTTATTGTTGCATAATTCTTGTAAATTAACATGTACTGTAACAATGTAATTTTGTTCTGCTTTCTCTTAACCCTTCAGGTGCCTGCCACTGCTGCAGACATTGAGAGAAACATCACTCTACCAGCCAGTCCTCTGCTCATTTTGCGTGGTATGTATTTTGGTGAACAGTTTGAAAGAACTTTATTTTCCAGTGAGAATGAGGTAACTATATAACATGCTTGTGCAGATTCCACGTCCATCAGTATAATGGCATATCATACTGGAAAACTGTACAATAATTGTGGAGCAATTGTGTCTTTGATTTTGTTCAAATGAAACTGAAATTACTGCAGTAGACTTTTAAAAATGGGGGTAGTCTCCAGTCAAATTCAGTATTTTCTGCCCATCTGACATTCCTGGCAACTGTCTTTTTTTCCCTGTTTTTGAGAAATATAGTAGTCCTCATTCAAAATGATGTCAGATGGCACTGGACAAGGTAAAAAATAGTTCTGGAAGTGGAGACTCTACCTAATTTCAAGTTCTATACTTAATAGGAAATGAGCCCATGACAAACAGCCAGTGGATGATCAGCATCGAGGGGCACGTGGTCTGTGAGGGCAGTCAGCCAACCTTTCTGTCCGGACTGGCTGCGCTGTTTGCAGTGTTCTACATTTTCAACCTCCAGTATCCAGACACGGCCTCCCAAACCCTGGAATTCATTCAAAGGTAACTATTAATGGTGTAAATGATGGAAGTAATACATTAAACTCAGCGCTATGGGCTCTTTGCACAACTCCACAACTTCCTGAACTTAATACAGCTCTTTTGTTTCCTGTCTTTTATTACTGGACAAACTGATTAATTCAGGTGTGTCTGGCCATTATCATTGTGGTTACTGAGGTCAGGCACGCCTGGATTTATCAATTTGTCCACTAATGAAAGACAAGAAACAAAGGAGCTGTATTAAGTTCAGGAGGTAGTGGAGTTGTGCAAAGTGCACATTGTATGCAACATGAGTGGGGATGGTTAAGATGATTTAGAGGCCTATTTGATGACTGGAAGAGGAAGAGTTTTCACTTCATATTGGCCAATAGACCCCTTAAAATGATGGTCATTCTTGAAACTTTTCTTTTAATGGAGAGTGTGTCCTGCAATTGCACATTTAAGGCAGCACTTCCTTTCAAATTGTTTGAGCAAAACACATTTCTGAAGTGCCTGAAATTATTGTCACAGTTTACAATTATTATTTATGGGCTAAGCAATCATACACACATTTACATACATTTCCTGTCACCAGACCAATTTGATAATTATCCACTTGCAGTATTTGGGACTTTTTTTCCTCTCTCTTTTTTTTAAAGACGGTTCGTCGGCATAAATCCTGAAAGAGGTAGCAAGGCCACCCATGGAAAGGTCATCTCCAAGAGGACTGGCAAGGTGGTTCAGAAAAGGGCCCAAAGTGTCAACCCGCATGTTGCCACACTGCTGAAGAACTTGCTGGACTATGAGTGGGACTTCATTTAGGTAGGTCATAGCTGTCTTGTCACTTCTTTATTATATGCTTGCCTAAGCTCCAGTAAAACAGCACACTAAGCACTCTTCTTTGATTATACAGTATATATGATAAATTTGCCAAAGCAACATCCTAGAATACCATGGTCTCAACAGGCTGGCTGAGCTTGGTTGAGAAGAGCATTAGGAATGGGTGCAAACAATTTCATCTGGTTTTTAACATTGATCATAGGAATGGGCTAGTTTCACTATTAAAAATGAGTATTGTTGTATAATACTCCTTGTATAATAAATAGAGTATTGTTCGTCCTACTCTTTTAAATTCTTAAAATACAAGGAGTATTGCTTCAGCCTGTTCAGCTACTGCTTCGACAACACCCCCCCCAAACTATAATAACCAACTAACCCTCTCTTCTTTCTGTCTCTTGCTGTTCTCTCTTCTTCACACTTTTTATTTTCTCACTCCCTTGAACAGCTTATTGCTCTGGCCCTTTTCTCTCCCCTCATACTTATGTTTCTTCCCCTCCCTCCATTAGTCTGTTTCACATTTTTATATTTTATCAGTGACGTTGTGTTGCTAAATTTTTGTTTGTCTGTTTGTTTTACAGGCACTATTCATGGGGATGGGAATACCAGCCAAAAGTCAAGTACTTTCACTGTATTTCTCCTTCTCGTCTCTTTCTCTGTCTAGACTTTCACTGTTTCACAGTTTCACAGTTTCACTGTTCACAAGCTAGACTGTTCTTCCAATGAGATGACCTTTTATTTTTGTAATCCAAATGTTTTAATGAATGTTAGTCTGCTGATGTTTTTATTAAAATGCAGTAATGTTATGGAATACATATTCTCTTGTGTTTTATACCTGGGGTTCTCAAAGCTAGTCTGATCTGATATTTATTCAAGCTCAGAGTTCAGGAATGATTGGCAATAACATTTAATCAACATTAAATCAGTTCACTTATGATTTTTCTGGGAAATGGTGTTAGTGTGAGCGCTCTGTACTCTGTCAGTTCTTGATTCTTGAAAACAGCATCAGAGTGAGTGGTCGTTGCACTATGTGTTACTCTCCTCAGTCTCCTCCACTAGCTTAACCTGCTACTTTTCTTCAGTTGGCACAGACAGACGAATAGTGGTGGATGCATGTTGCTGGATGCGTTTGTGATAGGCTAAAGGTAGAAGCACAAACACAAGAAGGTACACAATTTAAAGAAAATACAAGAAAAGTCATGTCTTGCACGTTAATAGTACTTGTGGATGTTACCTGCTGTCATGATAAACATGAGGTATGGATGGACATGGGTCCAGATTGACTTGCTGTTCAGTCCAGAATTTCAAAAGCCCTGTATGATGTTAAGCTACTTTTGCTAAGCTAATTAAGCTAATTTGTGGGGATTTATAGTAATTAAATGCAAAATAGCAGATTTAATATCCTTTGAGAATAAACTGGTGTATACTGTAAAATTACCATAACACAGTTATCCTACTGTCTTGTACTGTAATCCAAAATACAGTAGTATACTGTTAAAATAAATAACAGTAGATGTGCTGTAAAATTACAACACTGTTATCCTACGGTAATGTACTGTAATTCAATATACAGTACTATACTGTTAAAATAAATTACAGTAGGTGCACTGTAAAATAACAGTAAATTACTGGCGTCCCTGCTGCCAGTAATTTACTGTTATTTTACAGTGAAATTCTTTACAGTGTAGATAGATAGATAGATAGATAGATAGATAGATAGATAGATAGATAGATAGATAGATAGATAGATAGATAGATAGATAGATAGATAGATAGATATCTTTGTTCTGCTTTTCATTTTATGTTAATACTAAAGTTCTATTGCTGAAAAAAAAGTCTTTTTTTTTTTTTTTTTTTTACTTTCTTGAAGTAAATACGTACAGGTCGAAATTGACCTGTAACACCATAGATGTTACTATAGTTAATAATATTAAAATGAAAAAATAAATAAAACAAATTTAATTAAGAAATATGTTCTAAATCCCCTCAATGATAGGCAGGTAACACAACAACCTTTTATTTATTTATATGATTCTCTTGAGATTCATTTTACCATTTTTTAAAATTGAAATTACTACTACTAAATTACTTGAATACTGACAAAAAAAAAAAGGCCCAGAGACCCACACCAAAAATATTAAAACTCTCCAGCTCTCCTCACCAGTTTGTTCAGTCTTTTTCTGTCGCTCTCAGAACTTCCACAACCCCAGCAGACCACTGCATGGAAAACTGTAGATGCCACTGCAGAATCATAAAACGTTTTTAACAGTGTCCTATAGGGCTGGAGGATATGGCTGAAAACTGTATCACGATATAAGTGTTTTATATCAGTCAATATCGATAATTATTGATATTTTGTATTACCTATTTAAAATAAGGTCCAGGAGAAAAATACATTCAATTTAAACATTTTTATTTAAAATCTAACGTTCCTCTGATTATAATCCCCTCAGCTATCAAGGCAGAAAGGAAAGGAAATGTCAACACAACCATGGAAAACACTCAAATAATAAATGTAAAAAAAAGTGTAAAAATGTAAACAGAGAGAAACCTGAGAACTTTTTTTCTGCAGGTTTAGTGCAGAAAGTTCATAAGCTGATTCACCCTCTGGTGAATAAAATGTTTTCAAATATTTGCAGTGTTTTGGAAACATAGCAGAAACTGAGGTGGACTTAACATCTGTAACATACAAACAAACAAACAAACATGATAGACAGTACAGTAACACTGACTGAACTATAAAACCAGCCTAGACATATGAACAACTTCAGTCACTCTTCTTACTCTAAACATACAAGAACTATTCAATTATATTTTTATTGCAAGTGTGTTTAAAAAGAAAAAAAAAAGCACATGTAAGAGATTTTTAGAGCCTGGCTTCTCCTCACTGCTCAGCGGAAGCATGTCTTTAGCTATATGATATGCCACTGCCTCCGTTATATCTTTGCGCCTTTTAGATGATTTGTCATCAGGCACTGAAGCAGATACCTCTGCATGGTGGTCTGCTGCTTGTGCGGTGGTGCTGCGGTTGCAGATGTTGTTGGACCTTGGTGAATATGGCTGCGCTCCAAAGAGTGAGCGCGGCTAAGGTGGTTAAACAAGTTTGTGGTGTTACCGTTCTTGGTGAGGACGACAGTCTTGCATAAGTTACAGTCCACATTGGCCTGACTACGGTCTGATTTATAAAATTCAAAAAACTCCATACTGGCGAGCTGACTTTCCCTGTGTTATAGACAATTTCTTCACCTGCTGCAGGACTCACTCTCTATTTCTCATCTTACTCCTCCCGAAGAATCAAACATGAGACAACAAGATGGCGCAACCGAACTTGATGTTGTTATGTGATTGGCGTGTTAGCGTGTCACTCCCACTGATCAGCAATTACCCCCTATCTTGCTCGGTTACCTGAGAGCGAGTGCCTTTGTTCATGCAACCAACCTTGCTTCGCAACTGTTTCTTCTGACGAAGAAAAAAAATATTGAATGTTTTATCGAATGCATGTTTTATTGATCTTGATTACGTGTCTATCGCGAGACATATCGTTATCGTTTTATCGCCCAGCCCTAGTGTCCTACACACTTCAAAGAACCTCAGTTATCTTAGCAGGTGCAGACAACTTTGGGCCCTCCTGTACAGGACATCTGTGTTGTTTGTGCATTTTGTTGTTGAGATTACTTGTGGTTCCTAAAATTGTCCAAAAGAGTTGACATGATACCCTGAGCTATATAAAGTGATGAGTGGTAAAACAAAGATATATTTATGCAACTGAATGTATGTACACTCAAAAAAGTGAATGAGGTGGGTTGTGCACTGTATATAATTTTTATGTTTTCAGTTTACTTAAAATACATTTGTTAAGTTAACCACCACCACCACCACCACTGTCATCGGCCATGGGAGATGATGAAGGCCCCTGCCATGGCAAACATATTAGAAATCTTTGCGCATTTGGCACATTGGTTTGAAGAGCCAGCTTCTTCTTGTCTCACAGTTTTTCTGCACCTCCTCTTTCTCTCCACCTCCTTTTCTCTCCATTTTCGAAGATCCAAACAGATTATGTTACCGACATAAAAGAAGGGAAGTGTTTCATGATACGATTAGACGAGATGAGCCCCGTCACGTGTCAGTGAAGAAAGTAACCTATGGGCTGCAGACCAGCGTGTGTTGAGGGTGGAAACTCTTGCGCTGACTTTTTTTTGCCGAATGCATTACGGCGGCAGGACCAAAGTGAAAGGGGTTGGTGTTTAACGATGTGATTGGGCCGGCCCAATTGAGATTGGGCCGCTGATCAACTGTCTGGTATTATGGGCTGGTCAGACCAATCTTTAAAATAAAAAAAAAGTGGCCGACTGTCGGCCCAAATAGCATGTCGGCCCACTGGGAAAATGCCCGGTATGCCAAATGGTCAGTCCGTCCCTGCCTTTGACGCTACGTTAACGTTAGGTTGGTCTGCTTTTATCCCGCCGAGCCCCGCCAATCTGTGAACACATTAACATGTGAAACCAAAGCTTTATTCGATATGTAAATATCACTATCTAACTTAAGTCAGTTAACGTAAATGTTATAGTCTGCAGGCGATAGCAGTAATGGCAACATAACTGTTTAAAGGCAGCTCAAGTCTGCTGGTGACCACAGAGAAAGATGTTTTTTTTTTTTTTTCCCTTTTTGTGTCATAATATATTAGCTCTAAATGGGCTGCTTTTGTAACCAGGTCAGTGCGGTTTGGTGAGTTATTTTACTGTCGTGTTCCTGTCTGAATTTTCAGATATCAAGCTTTAATTTTACCGATGACTGATCCCATTATTCCTTCTAACGTCACTGATTCATATTATATATGATATGATATTATATATCATATGATCAAAGTTTCTGCTACATCATCTAATTGTGTAGAGGTAGGGTATCCTGCTGTGTACTTCATTATTTCAGAAGCCAAGGCCTGCAAAATGTCCGACCTGACTTTGTGACAAGTTAAAAATATTACATATTCATGTCTTGTTATAAATATTGTAATTCATGTTCTTTCATAATGTTAAAATGTATAGTGAGGATAAAGGCATACAGTCAAAAGCAAGAGTCACAAAGAGTGACTAGAAACCATAAAAGTCATTAAAAACAGTTAAAATCTGTTACATGGTTAAAGAAAAAAAAATGCTAAAAGCATAGTAGTTTTAAATTGTTTGCTTTCGTCTTATTGTGAAATTGAGCTAGGAGTGATCCGTTATCTACACCGTGGTCTTGATCTGTTACTCTGAGATCGATTGCTTATGGCTCCACCCACTGCCCAGGGAAATTCGCGGTATAATCCTCATTCCAGTAAAAGACTTACTGAGGAAAAGCCGTACAATCACTCTCATTATTATTTCATCCCTTCACATCTGCTGTTGAAGTCAGGTTCACAAACTGGTCAAAATCACTGTCCATGTACTGCAGTCTGAACTCTCCTTCAATTCCACTCAGATTTTGAATCTCAAATTTAAGAGAGTCCGGTATTCCAGAAGGCAAAATTAGCTTCACACAGTTATCTTGTCCTAGGACAATCAGAAGCTTTGCTGGAGTAGACATCATGTGTACCTTTGCATCCAATTCTTACCCTGAAAGAGAGAGAACATTACTGTAAAATAAAGCAGAGCACCACTACTAACAGGTATCATGACATCTTTACAAACTATACTAATTCATGAAAAACTAAGAGTAAGTAAACTAAGTTTGTGTTTCCTGTGTTGCGCTACATGAACAATAAAAAAAATGTCTTTGTTCTGCCTCCACTACTGTACAACTAAATCAACCAAAGGCTAAAAACTTTCATTAAACACTCTGATCAGGTAGATCTTTTTCAGTCCTTGCAATTTCTAAATACACACAATACACTGTAAATAAGATAACTTTAAAAACTGAGATTTATTTTTTTTACTTTGACAGAGGTATGCTACTGCCACCTATAGATTTAATGACTTTATGCCAAGCTACACAAAATCACTACGTTTACATGCAGTCAAGTAACCCTTTCATAACCGAAATATCAGCAATAACCCGGTTGCACACAGCCATGTAAACACCAATAACCCTTTTGAAAAAGGTTTTTAAAAACCTGAATATGACCCCTGGGTTACTCCTTTTCTAACCCGAATTTTTGGTCATGTATACACCTATTGGAATATCTCCATCGAACGGAACATTAATTTGTGTTCTGCACATGTTCTATTCACAAGGAATCTTGGTCTTTTGAGTGCAGGTAGCATGGATATGGATGGCACAGCTCCGGCTCAATTTCCTATTTCTTCACGTTCTCGCCTTCCATGAATGAAGAAAGTGAGACAGAATAGTGTCAAGTACTGGTGGTGGGTCAGCACCAGCCCCGGGCTGTTCATTATCTGCCGTGCTGCTGTTGTTGTTTTTGGATACAGGAAGAAGAAGCTGAAATGACGCGCATTGCGTCATGACGTTCTCTGTGTGTCGACACGTTGTCTGTGCGTCGCTGTTTTGATCGGGATATCCCAATTGATAACCCTGTTTGCTCACGCATGTAAACAGGTTATTCTGAATGTTTCAGAAACCGGAATATTTACCATAACTGGAATATTGACTGCATGTAAACGTAGTGAGTGTCAACCAGTATCAAAAGATCCAGTGGATGTAGAGAGGAGAAATGGTATCTAAACATACTGTGAAAGTTTGGGGTAGTCAGAAAAACTACATATTGCCAAAAACACCCAAGGATTCCTTTAATATTACCTGAAGAATGTAAGTATCTTTTCAATGTAACCATCCGTAGAGAGCCAACTTTGTAATCACAGAGGGGGTAACGATACACAAGTTGACTCAGTTCAATCACACAAACATCCCTTGGAGAAGGATCCAACTTGAAGGATCTGTAGTGTTCTCTGTACCATCAGCCTAATTTTTTTTTTTACGATGAAGGCAAGTCCATCTTTCAAAACACACGTGCACAATTTTGGCAAAGTCTGGCAGTCCACCAACAAATCCATGCACTACTATCATGCCACTTCTGAAGTTGATGCCATTAGCAGATACATTCTGTGCTAGATTAACAACAGTAAGATCAGGGTACTTCTGATGGAGGCTAACTGCTACCTCCTCTTTAAAGACATCAAGATGGACTGTTGAGACTTGTGCAACCTCGAGAGAGTTTTTTTCACAGCTTGATGAAAACATGCTATGGCCAATCATGAGCTGATTTTTAGTGGCAAAAGACAGTGTTATGTTTTTAAAACAATTGGTATGCCTCACAACTTGTTTAAAATAACTGTGTTTGGATTCAAACCTCTGAGTCGAGAAAGAAACAAGTGGACCATAAAGAAGGGTCAGTGCTGGATAATGCTCCAGATAGTGGTGCTTTGGTAGCTGTTAGGGATGAGCGAGTACATCACTATCTGTATCTGTATCTGTTCTTGGAGTGGGTGTGGTTTAACCTGAAATGGGTGGGGCTTAAATCGGTACATTATTTTAAGCCTGAAATTGATATGGATTGATCAGAAGTTGTTATATTTATTGTTTATTTGAAAACTATTTACAGAACAGCCTCAAAATTGAGATTCAAATCAGTGTTTTTGATCACAAAAGTAAGAGAACTATTTACAGAACAAGTTTTTTTTAAATCAGAACATGCATATTTTTAAGTGCATGAATGAATACAACACATGCAGTAGGAAACTATGAACTACTAAGTATGCATGAACAAGAGTTGTCATACTCAACACAACTTTCTTATAAGATATATATATATATATAATTTGTATGATCAAACTGTGATTTTTTTTCGATTATTTATTTATTTTTACTACCTAACGTTCTTGGCATTTTTTTTTTCCACACAAAGTTAAACAGTGTTGATTAAGGTGTGTGCATGCGTGCGTGCGTGTGTGTGTGTGAGTGTGTATGCATGCTATGTAACAGTTAAAAATATCTACTGTATTCAAAGCCTATAAAAAGCCTATATACAACGGTATATAAAGCTGAATTTGTAATATTTATAATATTATATTTATTTTTATGAACTGCAGTGAGAAAGTGTCACTGCATGCAGCCATATACAATAACAATATTAATATAGGCTACTTTGTGTGTTCCGCTATATGTGTGTACGTGTTTAAGTGGTCTGTAAGACTGCTCATTTTTTAATGATCTATGTGAACTTGGTGAGTTATGCAAACATTCAGTGATGGCAAACAGGGAAATAATAATAAAGTCAGCCTTTTTCACTGTATTCTTCTCAAAAGTACCGCGTTCAGTACGAGCAAATTTTTCCAACTGACTTAATATCGCCAGCCAAACTAAGAGCAAGCAGATAGTAATAATTAAAAAAACAAAACAAAACAAAAAAACGACCGGAGTGGAGGCAGTGACCGACGCGACACGAGCCGTTTTCAGCTCTGTCTTGTCAGATGCACCGTGTATGTTACGGAACAAGTTCACCAAGTAACTTTAAATATCATACAAAACGAAACAGAGGAGAGCTAAAGAAAACCAAAGGAGTACTAAAGAGGACAACATGAGCTAGAGTCAAGCCAAGCACTGGGAGATCAGACACTGTCCATGTGCGCGACAGTGGGGGTGTTTGTGTAGGGAGGGGCGGGTGCTGTGTATGACTGGCCAATCACAGAGCGTGAAGACAGTCAGTTACCCGATCGTACTCGTCAAAAATGCTTGACCTGATACTCGTCTGGAACGAATAGTCGGCTCAACCCTAACATTCAAGGTCGCGCTCTTGGAATTTCTCGTGAGACAATTTTTGTTGCATAGAAAGAAACACATGCTGTGATTTTGCTAGGTATTTTGATTTTCTAGTTTTGTACCTGCATATTTTATAAAACATGTAAACTTCTTTAAACTGACATCATCGAAAATTAAAAAAAGAAAAGTTACTTTGGTGTGTTCCCTTTTTATTCCTACTTAAAGAATCATCAGTGGACTTACCCTGCTGGAATTTTGCAAGCTAATCACGGAAACCATTTTTCATCTGGTGTTGTGGTGGCAAAATGCGAACTGTGACGTGTGATTTGATTTAGTGGATTTAAGTGGAAAATGAAAGGCTTCTGAGAGTCAGGACACAAATCTTTGTCTGTATTCTGTAGACAAAGAACACACACACACACACACACACACACACACACACACACACACACACACACACACACCACCCACACTCCACGGTCACAGGGGCTGAGAGAGAACTTTCACGGCAATATACAGTGACGATAATTGACAGAAATGCTACTTTTCATGCAGTGAACAAGAAACAACAGAACGGGGTTAAATAAAAAACTTACATAAAAGGACTCCTCTGTCCACACCATCCATGTCTGGACTCTCCTGTTCCTCCTCCTCCTCCTCCTCCTCTGGTAGCTGGTTTCTGTCTGGGCTCGTGATTTCCCATCTTGTTTTCTGTATTTATCTTAATTTTCCTGAAACTTGAAAGTTTTAATTTTTGGCTGAATTGGACATCTAAAGACATATTTTATGGACAAATATTTAAAAGTTGTTGATGACTCTTGCGACCTCTGATATTTCACGGATACACTCTGCACTGGCCTACTGACAGAAAAAGCCTGCTTCGGCCTACCAACAGAAAAAGCCTGCTGGCAGCTAAAGCTAATTAGCATCAAGATGCCTCTTTTCTCCACAGATGACCTCTACAAACTTCTGCAGCAGGTTGCAGTGTTGGAAACTAAGGTTCAGCGTCTGGAAATAAACGCTGAAGTGAACAGACATTGTGGAAATGACAGCACTTTGCCACTGACTCAAAACAGCGGACTGGAGAATGCTAACATCCAGCTAATTAGCTCTGATACAGCTCCCTCGAAACTAAAGGGCTGTGTACTGGGCAATAAATCTGCCAGTATTAGTCCTCCCTGGAATGCTCTCGGGGCAAAGCCCAAGAGTAAATCAGCTGATATGGGGAGACGTCCAACAGGTAGAACGCAGCGCCCAGAGATCTGTGATGCGACAGGCTGGCCTGCATTATCATCCTCCTCAACACCTGTGCAGAGTAAGACACAGCCGTGGATAAAAGCTAAAGGGAAGTTGAGCAACAAAGCTCCCAAATCAGCTAGTGTGCAGTTACAAAATCGGTTTGCTCCACTACTGCAGGACCCCGGATCTCCAACTGAAAACCTGGATAACTTCTCGGACTCACAGAGAAGGGTAAGGCCTGACAGGAAGTCAGATGATAGAAAGCTAGAAGGAAAGCTACTGACTGGTCCTGAGACTCTGGTTGTTGGTGATTCTGCTATTAAAGCTGTGGGAAGAATGTACAGCAGAAACACAAAAGTGTTGTGCTTTCCTGATGATACAGTCTCCAACATGACCGACAAAATCCTCAGTATTGTTGCAGAAATTCCAACTCTGAAATACCTTGTACTGCACACAGGGGCAAATGATATTGCGAAACGACAATCTGAAGAGAGAGAGATTTAGGTAAACTGCTAAATACAGTGAGCTCTCTGAATGCTGAAGTCTTATTCAGTGGGCCTTTACCACCAGTCAGAGGAGGAGGAGAGAGATTCAGCAGATTGTTGGCAGGAAACAGATGGCTTTCAACTGCATGTGATGTCCACTCAGTGCATTTTATTGACAATTTCAACTTTTTCTGGGACCGCAGGCATTTTTTTCAAAAGAGACGGACTTTCCCTAAACAAGTCAGGAGTAAAACTTTTTGCCTCCAACCTATCTTTCTTCCTGCGTCAGACTGTTCCCACTCCCAAGGACAAGAGACAAGAGGAATCCAAACAAAAGCAGCAAACACCAAAACATGAAGGAGAACCGACTCATCCCCCGCCTGTATGCTCTAACCATGAGGGATACCAGAGCAAAAAAGGGGATGCCTCATGTCCTCCACCAGGGGCCACTGCTCGTGAGGATTCACCGACTCCAACCACTAAAACTCCACCTAGGTCACCATCTCCAACCACTAAAACTCCACCTAGGTCACCATCTCCAACTGCCCAAACTCTATCTAGCTCATCATCTTCACTGGGTATCCCATCACCCTCCTCCCCCCTGCTGGAGTTCACTGACCAAATGAACAAACTTGTCAATGCTGGTATCAGGCTTACTCCTCACCCATCTGGGATCCTGTCCCCCCAAACCCCCCCCCCCCCCCCCCCCCCCCCCCACAACCACCACCCTGTCCCCCTCCACCACCACAGTGCCGACATCACATCATCGAATGTAACACGTATTCCATGTCAGCCACAGTATGTTCTAAAACATGGGGATGTTGGACTTTTTAGCATATTTAACTCAGCTCTTTTAAATGTTAGGTCTTTGGCAGGCAACTCATTCTTAATCAATGACTTTATCATCAAGCATAAGCTTGATTTTATGTTTTTAACTGAAACTTGGTTAGGACAAGATAACAGCACAGGAGTTCTCAATGAGTCAGCCCCTCCAAATTTCAGCTTCATAAGTGAAGTAAGAATGCATAAGAGAGGAGGTGGAGTCACCATTTTGTTTAATGATAGCATTCAATGCAAGAGAGTCTCTTATGGTCAGTTTGAAACAGAAACTGTAATAATGCCCGCACTTTGTTTTCTGCTGTGGACTGACAAACCCCACAGCATCAGTCCCTCCTGAGCTGCTATCCAACAACTCATGCGATGATTTTTGCAGCCTTTTTTACATATAAAATTTCAAGGATAAGACAGTGTGCAGTGTAACCAGGAGAAAGCCATTACTTAACGGTTATTTTATGTTCATTATTAATATAATAAAGTCCGTCAGGTTCTCGAGTGTATAACTTCTGGTCACGTAGAGCTGCATCATCACGCACGTACCTATCCCGCAGCTGTCCAATCACATCGCTTGTAGCCCCTGTTACAAGCGCTCCGCTCTGTCTCTCATTCAGAAGGTTAGGCGAGGCACGCGGAGTAGCTGCTACAGGTTGGTCTCTACAAACATATACTATCTTCACTCGTAAATTCTTGTTTATATTATTCTGAATGTCTCCGTTACATCATTCAACCCATGAGACATCAACCCGTGCCGGTGAGGGATAATTTGGTCGCGTGGTGCGGCGGATATATTTCGGGATTGGTGAGTCTGCCTGTTTGCTGTTAGCATTAGCATTAGTCATCGTCAATGCACTTATATGGATTGGCTACTGCACACCTAGCTTTTAAATGCTAAGGCTGGCTTTTGAATTCCTAATAATGGGTGTTCTGAGATTACCGTGCCACTACAGCACAATTATAGGATGTTTATTTTGATTTATGAAATGGATTATTTTGTGAATGGTTGACATGTTAATTATGAAATGATGATTGGCAGTAAGTTGGGAAAATTTGTCATGATTTATGAACTGAATTGATAATATGTTTAAGCCAAATGCACTTTATTGAGAATTGAATTTTTGAATTATGTATTAATCATTGTGTACACAGAATATAAGTAGTTGATGAAATGTTTATTGAGATATAGTCCTGCTTGCATTATACAGGCCAGGGTTCCTGTATGGACGCAGAATCGAAATGATGGCGAGCTAAGACATTGACTTGGAACCGAACAATCCCAGTTACGAGCCTCTCCTCGTTTGGTAGGAGGCTCTGGCAGCCTTGGTCCCCCTCACCTTCTTTTACACCAACACCCATGCACGCACTTGCACTTTAAGGCTTTTAGCCTATGGATAAATAACAACCTGGACTCTGCATTTGCAGTGCACATGCTGGGCCGATCTATGTGCATTTCATTCTCTATGAACCTTGTGCTGTGCGTTACTCTGCTCTCGGTGTGGACCTACTGCCATATTGAAACTGGACTCAGTTGAGGTTGAGTTTTGAATGTTGTTGATGTGTTTGAATTGTTAAGTGCACTTTAACACCTAGGTTAATTCACTCTGCAGACTGCAAATATTGGGTTTCACTGTATATACTGTCACAATCTAATATATGGTACCAATCGCATCTGCAGTACTGTTTGTGTGTTTTATTGTACCACTAGCTCAAGAACCGAACCTGCCTTCTGTAGAACTAGTCCCAACCGCTAGCTTGATGTTAATATCTTTGAAGCCATAATTTAGCTTGTGTACTTGTTACAGCAGCTTCAGCTCAGGCAAAATGATAAGTCCATCTGTGCCTTCTTGTTCTCCAGTTAATCTAGCACATTTCAACCTTTTAGATCATACAAGGCTGACAGAAACTGTATCAGTTAAAATCCACAACATGCTGCCTTGATACTCTGCCAACAAACTTTTTAAAAAATGTTTTTAATTGCATAGCTCCAGATGTGTTGCAGATAATAAATAATTCTCTTCAGTCTGGTCAGTTTCAGTAATAAAACCTCTCCTAAAAAAGACTAATCTGGATGCTTCAGTAATAAGTAACTACAGGCCAATATCAAATCTTCCCTTTCTAGGAAAAGTTATTGAAAGGGTTCTTTTTCAACAAACGCATGCTTTCATGATGCAGAGCAATCTTTTTAATGCATTTCAGTCTGGATTTCGTCCATACCACAGCACTGAGATGTACTTATCAAAGTTTTAAATGACATACATCTGAATAATGATGCTTCCAAAACCTCAGTCTTAGTATTATTAGATCTCAGTGCTGCCTTTGATACGGTTGATCATGACATACTTCTTGACAGACTGGAAAAGTGGGTGGGACTTACTGGCACTGTACTACACTGGTTCAAATCCTATTTACAAGATAGAGACTACTTTGTGTCAATTGGTGAGCATGTGTCTGAACGAAAGAAGATGATGTGTAGGGTGCCACAAGGGTCCTTTCTCGGACCACTTCTTTTCAATATCTACATGTTGCCCCTAGCTCAGATTATGGAGCATCATAATATTTCTTATCGTACTTACGCAAATTCAATTCAGTTCAGTTCAATTTAATTTTATTTGTATAGCGCCAAATCACAACAGAAGTTGTCTCAGGACACTTTCCATATAGAGCTGGTACAGACCAAGCTCTTTTATCTACAGAGAACCAACAATTCCCCCATGAGCAAGCACTTGGCGACAGTGGCGAGGAAAAACTTCCTTTTAACAGGCAGAAACCTCAGACAGAACCAGACTCTGGGTGGGCGGCCATCTGCCTCGACCGGTTGGGTGAGAGAGGGAGAGCAAGAGAGGGAGAGGGAGACAGACACAGACAGACAGACAGACAGACAGACAGACAGACAGAAATGCAGTCAGAGAGAGAGACAGAGAGACAGACATGCAATCACAGTAATAGTGACAGTGGATGTAATAATAGCAGTAGCAGTTGCAGTGGATGTCAGGCAGGGCCAAGGCAGGAGACGCAGCTGTAATCCACAATCCAGATTCAACCGCTGTGGAACCTGCAAGACGACCAAGCACAGAGACTCCGGGGAAGGAGCTAAGTTAGTAACACGCCGTGGTAGGACATGAAAGTGTGCAGATGGAGAGGGACAGAAGGACAGAGGAGCTCGGTGTATCTTTGGTGGTCCCCCGACAGTCTAATCCTATAGCAGCATAACTAGGGGCTGGTCCAGGACAAGCCTGAGCCAGCCCTAACTATAAGCTTTATCAAAAAGGAAAGTTTTAAGCCTACTCTAAAATGTAGAGACAGTGTCTGCCTCCCGGACAAAGACTGGAAGAAGCCTGCATTCTGGGAACGCAGTGTTCGAGTGGGGCAATAAGGTACTATGAGCTCTTTAAGATAAGAAGGTGCCTGGCCATTTATGGCTTTGTAAGTAAGGAGGAGAATTTTAAATTCTTATCTAAACTTTACAGGGAGCCAGTGCAGAGTGGCTACTATTGGAGAAACGTGCTGCAGCGTTCTGGAGCAACTGGAGAATATTCAGCAACGAATTTGGGCAGCCTGATAGTAAGGAATTGCAATAATCTAGCCTGGAAGTTACGAATGCATGGACTAGTTTTTCTGCATCATTTTGAGACAAAATATGCCTGATTTTTTTCAAAAACCAGGAAGAGAGATCATATTTCTCCAATACTAGCCGCTCTGCACTGGCTCCCTGTAAAGTTTAGAATAGAGTTTAAAATTCTCCTCCTTACTTACAAAGCCATAAATGGCCAGGCACCTTCTTATCTTAAAGAGCTAATAGTACCTTATTGCCCCACTCGAACACTGTGTTCCCAGAATGCAGGTCTACTTATGGTTCCTAAAGTCTCAAAAAGCAGAACAGTAGTCAGAGCATTTAGCTATCAAGCTCCTCTCCTGTGGAACCATCTTCCAGTCTTTGTCCAGGAGGCAGACACTGTCTCTACATTTAAGAGTAGGCTTAAAACTTTCCTTTTTGATAAAGCTTATAGTTAGGGCTGGCTCAGGCTTGTCCTGGACCAGCCCCTAGTTATGCTGCTATAGGATTAGACTGTCGGGGGACCTCCAAAGATACACCGAGCTCCTCTGTCCTTCTGTCCCTCTCCATCTGCACGCTTTCATGTCCTACCACGGCGTGTTACTAACTTAGCTCCTTCCCTGGAGTCTCTGTGCTTGGTCGTCTTGCAGGTTACACAGTGGCTGAATCTGGATTGTGGATTGCAACTGCGTCTCCTGCCTTGGCCCTGCCTGACATCCACTGCAACTGCTACTGCTATTATTACATCCACTGTCACTGTTACTGTGATTGCATGTCTGTCTCTCTGTCTCTCTGTCTCTCTCTCTCTCTGTCTCTCTCTCTCTCTCTCTCTGACTGCATTTCTGTCTGTCTGTCTGTCTGTCTGTCTGTCTGTCTGTCTGTCTGTCTGTCTGTCTGTCTGTCTCACTCTCCCTCTCTTGCTCTCACTTGATAAAAGAGCTTGGTTTGTACCAGCTCTATATGGAAAGTGTCCTGAGACAACTTCTGTTGTGATTTGGCACTATACAAATAAAACTGAATTGAATTGAATTAATATGAATTCAAAAGTTATTAAATGATGGTCCGATAGAAGAGGATTCTGTGAGGAGACTATTAAGTCTTCGATTTCAATGCCATATGTCAGAACAAGGTCGAGGGTGTGGTTAAGTCACAGTGAGTCGGTTCATGTACATTCTGATGGAAGCCAATTGAGTCTAATACTGAAATAAACACAGTGCTAAGGCTGTCATTATCAACGTCAACATGTACCTTAAAGTCACCTACAATAATTACTTTATCTGCTTTAAGGACTAAACCTGAAACTTAAAACTAAACTCCAAGAACTCAGCTATAAATTCGGAGTAAGGACCAGGAGAGTGGTATACTATAACAAATAAAACTGGCTGCACTGTTTTACATTTTTCATGAGAGAGTGAGAACAAGGCTTTCAAATGATTTATAGTCGAGTTTAGGTTTAGGGTTGATCAAAAGGCTTGAGTCAAAAATCCACCTCCTCTGCCGCTGCCTCGAGGAATGTGAGTATTAATATGGCTTGGAGGAGTAGCTTCATTTAGGCTCACATACTCTTCAGGACACAGCCAGGCTTCAGTCAGACAAAATAAATCAATATTATGGTCTGATATTAACTCATTTACTAGAACAGCTTTAGAGGACAGAGATCTGATGTTAAGGAGTCCACATTTAATTCTCCTATCTTGTTGTACTATTGCAGAGATTGTTTTAATTTTAATTAGATTCTTATGTTTAACTCCTCTTCTCTGTACTTTTGGTTTACTTAGTTTATGTGGTCGGGGGGCAGACACAGTCTCTATGGAGTGTTGGGTGGGTAACTGCTCTAATGGAGGCACAGAGAAGCGTGTAGGCCTGCAGCTCTGCCTCCTGGTCTCAACTCTGAGTTGTCAGGGGTTAGGTTCATAAATAAAATCGGTCAGATTTCTAGAGATGAGAGCTGCTCCCGCCAAAGTGGGATGGATGCCGTCTCTCCTAATCAGACCAGGTCTTCCCCAGAAAGTTTGCCAATTATCAATGAAGCCCACACCGTTTGCTGGACACCACCTTGACAGCCAGCGATTGAATGATGACATGCGGCTAAACATGTCATCACTGGTCAGATTGAAATGATACACAACTCTATATTTCTGTGTCATCACATGACTACAGTCACTTACTTTCACTGAGTGTATTCATCAAATCAGTGAGTGGATGTGCCAGAATTTTCTTCAGATTAATGCAGATAAGACAGAAGTGATTATATTTGGCCCCAAAATGAAAGGTCAAAGATCAGTGCTCACCTTAACTCCATGTCACTGAACAACAGATACAGCCAGTAATCTTGATGTAATTATTGATTCTGACCTGAATTTTAACAACCATTTAAAGCTGATTACCAAATCAGCCTACTACCACCTGAAAAATATAACCAGAATTAAGGGATGTCTGTCCAAAGAGGACATGGAAAAACTTGTTCATGCATTCATTTTCAGTAGGTTGGACTATTGCAATGGAGTCTTTACTGGCTTAAACAAAAATCAATTAGGCAACTACAGCTGATTCAAAATGCTGCTGCACGAGTCCTTGCAAACACCAGAAAAATGGACCATATCACACCAGTCCTCAGATCACTACTTTGGCTTCCTGTGAGTAAAAGAATAGACTTTAAAATCTTACTTTTGATCTACAAAGCATTAAATGGTCAAAGGACCAAAATATATTCTAGATTTATTAACTCCATATGAAGTATCCAGACCTCTCAGGTCATCACGGACAGGTCTATTGTGTGTTCCCAGAATCAGAACCAAAGTGAAGCAGCTTTCAATTATGCTCCTCACCTGTGGAACATTCTCCCTGCACACCTGAGGTCTGCCAGCCACTGTCAGCTCATTTAAATCAGGGTTGAAAACATTATTATTTGCTACAGCTTTTACTATATTTGCTCAATGATTTTAATCATTCTAAATGCTAAATTACTGTCTTTTATTGGCTTCTGTTTTTAATTTTCCTTTAATTGTATTTTATTTTTATTTTTCAATTCTCTTCTAATCTCTTTCTTTCTTTGAAATGTATTATTTTAATGTATTTTTATGTTTCTGTAAAGCACTTTGAATTGCAAATAAATTTGCCTTGCCTTGCCTTAAAGTGGCCATCAAATGTGACATCACCGCTTCGTTATGGGACAAGTTCAGTCTGTAAAACACAAAAAATAGGTCATGCAGAGGACTCCTCACAGAGGAGTGCCTTCTAGGGTGAACTGAAGACGACGTCCGGCCATTGTATGAAAGTTTAGCAGGACCCTAACCTAACTTTTCTGATCCATACTCCATTGATAAAATAGCGTTTCTATGCTCATAATAATACATTTTAGAGAGTTCCTGGTCACAATGTTCACAAACGCGCCGAGGTCGTTTTCTGCCGACGTCATTGCGTCAGAGGAGGCGTCCAATCATATGCGAGGTCACGCTCTCGGAATTTCTCGCAAGACACTTGTTGTTGTGTAGAAAGAAAAAAAGCTGTGATTTTGCTAGGTATTTTGATTTTCTATTTTTGTACCTGCATATTTTACAAAACGTAAACTTCTTTAAACTGTTTGACGGAGCGGAAAATGAAAAGCTTTTGAGAGTCAGGACACTTATCCTGTAATCCTGTATGTAACCTATAAAAGTATTTAAACACACTTTTAAATCCTCATGAAAAAAAATCTTTGTCTGTATTCTATAGGCACAGAACACACACACACACACACACACACACACACACACACACACACACACACACACACACACACACACACAATCCCAATTTACATTTGTATAGCTTGCAGCATTTACATTTGCATTTTAACACCTCACAGTCACAGGGGCTGAGAGAGAACTTTCAATTCAATTCAGTTTTATTTGTATAGCGCCAAATCACAACAAAAGTTGTCTCAGGACACTTTCCATACAGAGCTGGTACAGGCAGAGCTCTTTTATCTACAGATACCCAACAATTCCCTCATCAGCAACTTAGCGACAGTGGCGAGGAAAAACTTCTTTTAACAGGCAGAAACCTCAGGCAGAACCAGGCTCTGGGTGGGTGGCCATCTGCCTCGACCGGTTGGGTGAGAGAGGGAGACAAAATATGCCTTATTTTTGCAATATTACGTAGGTGAAAAAAGGCAGTCCTTGAAATTTGTTTTACATGGAAGTGAAAGGACATGTCCTGGTCAAAGATAACTCCCAGATTCTTTACAGTGGTGTTGGAGGCCAGCGCAATGCCATCCATAGCTGCTATGTCATCAGAAAGTGACTTTCTAAGATGTTTTGGGCCCACTACTATAACTTCAGTTTTGTCTGAGTTTAGCATCAGAAAATTGCAGGTCATCCAGGTCTTTATGTCATGAAGACATGCTTGTAGTCTAGTTAACTGACTGGTTTCTTCCGCCTTCATTGATAAATATAGCTGGGTATCATCTGCATAGCAATGAAAATTTGATTGCTTCCTGATAATCTTACCTAAAGGATGCATATATATGGTGAATAGAATTGGTCCAAGCACAGAACCCTGCGGAACTCCAAAGCTGACTTTAGCGCGCACAGAGGAGTCATCATTAATGTGTACAAACTGAGAGCGATCTGACAAGTAGGATTTAAACCAACTTAGCAAAGTTCCCTTAATGCCAATGAAGTGTTCCAGTCTCTGCAATAGGATGCCATGGTCAATGGTGTCAAATGCAGCACTAAGATCCAATAAGACTAGTACAGAGACAAATCCTTTATCAGATGCAATTAGAAGGTCATTTGTAACTTTAACCAGTGCTGTCTCTGTGCTATGATGCACTCTAAATCCTGACTGGAAATCCTCAAATAAACTATTATTGTTTAGGAAGTCGTAAAACTGATTGGCAGTTTTTGAGAGAAAGGGAAGGTTGGATATCGGTCTATAGTTGGCTAAAACCCCTGGATCAAGAGTAGGCTTTTTAAGTGGCGGTTCCACGGCAATATACAGTTGACAGAAATTGTACTTTTCATGCAGTGTTTGTAGGAGTTGATCTTTTAACCATTTTCAGGAGTTAAAACTGAACTCCTGTGGAGCTAAAACTATATCCCATATAGAGTAAAATAGAACTCTCACCTTGAGTTAATTCTAATGTGAACTCTTTTAAGTGTTAAGATTCAACACTCAACATTCAACATTCAAGGTATTTTTTATTTAACACTAACGTTAATATTACAAAACACTAAAAATGTTTTCGGAGAAAATGGCTGCAAAAACACAGCATAATGTTTAGTACAAATTTTTATTTCACAAATTTGCATACAGTGTGTTCAACAATCCATGCTGCATACTTACTGGTGTAACAAATCACATTTTCAAGTGCAAACAAGTGTAAACATACATTACAGCAGTGTTTCGCAATACCGGTCCTCGGGCCCCACTGCCCTGCATGTTTTAGATGTTTCCTGCTCCAACACACCTGATTCAAATGATCGTCATCAAGCTCTGCAGTGGCTTGATAATCAGCCACTCACAAGTCCAAGCCTAAACTTGTGGGCGCGGCAACAAAACTGTAGATCACTAAACACCTGAGAAGTGTTGAATCCAGCCCCTCAATACCCAGAGAATGAATCCCGAAATGTTACACTAGCAAAGAGTATCCCCAACACAAACTGTAGTTTAACTTAGAAAATAAACTCCAAAAATCTTACTCTTTCACACTTTTTTGTCTAACTCCAGATTATTCCACTCCAGAAATTTGCTGTATGCATGGTTCATGTTCCAAAGAAGAAATCTCCATCTGGCCCCAACGACTACAGACCTATTTCCCTTACATCGCTCATGATGAAGGTGCTGGAGAGGCTGGTCTTGGCCCATCTCCGACTGCAGGTGAAATCATCATTGGACCCTCTACAGTTCGCCTACCAACCCCATCTGAGTGTGGACGACACCATCATACACCTGCTCCAACATGGTCACTCCCACTTGGATTGTAGCGGCAGCACTGTGAGGATCACTTTCTTTTATTTCTCCAGTGCATTTAATACCATTCAGCCACTGTTCCTGGGTGCGAAGATGTGAGTGATGGGAGTCGATGTGCCCACAATCTCCTGGATTACTGACTACCTGACAGACAGACTGCAGTTTGTCTGACTGGGCAACGTTCTGTCTGAGACCGTGAAAAGTAGTACAGGAGCACCACAGAGGACTGTTCTGTCTCCCTTTCTCTTCACCTTGTACACATCAGACTTTCAGTACAACTCTTCATCCTGCTACCTACAGAAGTTTTCGGACAACTCAGCAGTGGTGGGGTGTATAAAGGATGGATGAGAGGAAGAATACAGAGTAGGACTGCTTCAGGAAATCATTCCTGCCACGAGCCATTACACTGTACATATATATATATATATATATATGTATTAGTGCTGTCAGGCGATTAAAAAAATTAATTAATCTAATTAATCGCATTTAAATCTCATATCTGCTAAAGGTCCCCAAATAAATAATTTGAATTCTAGGATATTACAATTCACTGACATTCACATTACAGCTGGTGAATTCTTTTCATCACTGTAGTTCTCGATGGTAGCTGGAAATTAGAGTCAGATGACGCTATCTGAAATGCCTCTTTTAGGCCCTCGTCTTCCACGATTGAAATCGGCCTGCAATCAGCAGCAACCCACTTTGCGATTGAGTTTGTCAGTTTTTCTGTCGTGGCTTTGCTCATTCGTTTTCCTAACTCAGCAAGTGTGGGTTGGCGGAGTGAGCTCACGGTAGCACTAGCGGCACTAGCAGCAACTACATGTTTACATGTAGCGTGTAAATGATAATTCAGGCTGGAGCTGCTACGGTGATAGGAAAATTCTTTTTTACACAAGGTACAAATCACTGTGTCCTTGTTAATAGTCCCGTCTTTGTTCTTTTTATAAATAAACTTGCCGTTCAAAGGTCCAAGTAGGCTTGCCTCGCTCTCCGGTGTCGCATCCATGTCTGTTGTCACCCTGCTTTTGACTAGTGGCGCAGGTAGGATGCATGCAGCCTAGGGGTCACTCAAAGGGCCAAATTTAAAATGCTTGCGCATTGACTTGCCACTCATGATTAATTGCGTTAATTTTTATAGCGCGTTAATTTGCAGCGTAATTAATTAATCTAATTAACGCGTTAAACTGACAGCCCTAATATGTATATATTTTTATTTTTATTCCTGTTTATATTTTTTGTTACTTTTTTCTAAATAATTATGTATACATTCTGTGTTTGCCTGTATGTTTAATTGCTACTGCAACAAAATAATTTCCCAAATTGGAATCAATTAGAAGCAGTCCAATCTTTCTACTGCTTCTAATTGACTTTAGACTCTAAAGTCTAAAGTCTTATTTAGCTTTGTACATGCATGAATCTTTAATTTTTGTGCAGATAACATACCACTGCAGATACTCACCCTACGGATTTCTTGCTTGGAGACCCTAGCAACGCCACTGCAGCTATGGGGGATAGAGCACTGAGCTTCATCTATAATAACCTACTTAACTTCACTGTTCATACACCATAATAAATGTAGATATAGTCAGCCAATCCCACAAATTCAGATCATATTTTCTCTTGAACATATAGCCAAGTTTTTCCTAAGCAATTACTGTATATTACACATTTATTTGCATGAAACATTTTACAGATATGCAGTAAAAATTTATTGACCGCAGTCATGAATATTTGTACATGGAAATACAGTGCTAGTGAAGGATTCACTGAATCCAATTTAGAAAATGTGAAAACAGATGTTGACATTATAGAACCTGCTGACTAATATAATGTTCAATTTTCTCAGTCATTGCAGGTTTTTAGCTTATAAGAGCTGGTGCTGGGGCTTCCTTGGGCGAAAGATCCATGTAGTCATCCCATCATGCGTAGTACTTCGGATAAGTCAGGAGTTTCCTGACGCCCAGGGAAGATACGGAGGCTTCAACCCCCCTGGCTGAATTATCTTCGGAATCTCAGCTCTGTACGATGATGTGTCGTGAGTCACCAGTATTATTTACTAGATTATTCAACAACTGTTAATATAGTGACATTTTGACTTTTGTAGTGTAAGTGTGAAGCCACACAAAAGAACACATAGACCCAAAATAACACCCCAAATCCCAGAAAAACTAAGTTTTTCATAATATGGGACCTTTAACACACACACACACACACACACACACACACACACACACACACACACACACACACACACACACACACTAAAATAATTCGCAGATTGAAAAGCATTTTGCAATTTTTTTCTCATATGTTGAAGAAGTAGTCACTGGAGGTAAGGATGTTCTTGGAACTGTCTATTTCTTTGAAAGGGCTCACTGATCCAATTTTAGCATACTCAATTAAGATTTAATTGCTTTAGTATCTGTGATGGCACTGATGGTTTTGTGTATGCTTTCATATATAATGCATGTGACAGTGTTGGTGTAGTAGCCTTTACTCTCACACCTTTGCCATGCTGTTAAAATATGGCCTCTGGGTGTCACACTGCCATGAGGTCAAAGAAAAACAGGTCAATTTTTTAACATGGCAATTCTACTTCACTTCATGTTGACTGCTTTCTACAGGTGTTAGAAAAGCAATAAAGCTGTGGACCCAATAGATGCAAATGAGTCTTGAGATGCATGTACTCTGAGAAGTGTGAGGGTCATTAGTTTCTCTTTCCTCCACAGTGACAAAATAATCTGTGGTAACCACTGAAAGACTACCAAGAATAGATTTAGTAGGATTGAGTTCCATTACTGGCCTCAAATACAATAAATGTATGCAAAATGGTCTTTGCAGCACGGACATGAAGACCTGTTGTGTAACATATTGCATTTTTTAGGGGGTGATAAGTTATATTGTGGAACACAAAACCGTGCAGATTCTTCACAATTTTACTGTTTAAAGTAAGTTCCTATTTTAAGAATACAGGGGAAAATATATCTATCATATCATCAGACTGGGAGACTGTCTTCCCATGAAAAACAACAACATCTTTTCTGCTGACGGCATCAGATCAGATGAGATCAGTTTAAAGGTCCAATATTATGAAAAACTATTTTTTCTGGGATTTAGGGTGTTATTTTTAGTCTCTGGTGCTGCCACACGCACACAAACTGTGAAATAAGACCGTCCATGTTTGTTTGAGTGAGATACGGATTTCTGAAAGTACCCTGTCTGCAGCTTCCAAACGAAGCTGCAGACAAATTCAACGCCTACACTGATGTAACAAGCAGTCACATTTGCATATTCCCACCCACCAGCCACCAGCCAACACCCCATTCCCCATCTCCCCTCCCACCAAGGTATAAGAATGGTGTCTCTCCACCTACCAGACACAGTGTTACCTTCTCAGAGATCGACTGTTTCGTTATCGAAAGCACCATGTTGAATCATCATGTCGAGGCGCCACACACAGTGTTCTGTTGGCTGTAAAGACGAGCACAAATCACTCCACGACTCCGAGCCACAGAGGACTGAAGAACCTCTGTGTCTTCGCTGGGCATCAGGAAACTCCTGGCGTGTCTGTTCTGGCAATTTTGTGTTAAAAAGCATAGTCATTCATTGTCTTTCTGGGAGTTTATTCTTACGCCTGCAGACGGACTCCTCCTTGCCGCCTCGAGTGAGATGGCAAGAAGAGAGCCCAGAACAGGGGGAGTTGTCAGGTTATATACAATACATTATCTTGTAAATGGGATGACATTACCATCAGAACAATGTGCTGATTAGTCAGGACAATGATCAATCAGCAGCTTTGATCATGCAGGATGTTCCCTTAATCAGTTCATGATTGAGGAACAGAGAAGGCGAATAATAAGAAATCGAGAAATGTTTGTGAATAAATGTGTAATATACAGTAATTGCTTAGGAAAAATTTGGCTGTATGTTCAAGAGAAAATATGATCTGAATTTGTGGCATTGGCTGACTATATTTAGTTTATTATGGTGTATGAACAGTGACGTTAAGTAGGTTATTATAGATGAAACTCACTGCTCTATCCCCCGTAGCTGTGAAGGACCGTAGTCAGCCCTGTAAATGTTGCATGTGTTCTGCAGCATGAACACATTTAGGCAAACGGGTTCTAAACCTGGATGGTCGATCATGCATGAAGGCCTTTCATCCAGCTGCTGTAGCCACCTTGTAACCTATTATGCATAACATAAGGTGAGTATCTGCAGTGGCATGTTATCTGCACAAAAATTGCATGCAATTCATACATGTAAGAAAGCTAAAGAAATAAGAAACCTTGCATACCAGTATTTGCAACCACTAATGATGACCCAGAAGGAAGTAACCCCAGAGACAGTTTATTGCATGAATAGCGATTCCAGAAACTCCTTCCTCTTTATGTAAAAAACCAGGACCTTCGGACTCTGCTTACATATGATACCAGGTTTGTGTGTTTTGCGTGACATGGTGAAATCAGCAGACGCACTAAAGTGGACATACGCTATTTTCATGTTTTGTTACACACCCATATAATTTCTTGGGGTATGAATAATGTTTCTTTTGGGTGGCAATGCTTGGTAGAGGCTTTTAGCTGAGTTTCTCCCCGTCATTCTGGTGTGCTACAAGTTAGGATTGGTGCTTCCTAGCGTGAGTATTGGCCATCTGAAATGTGCGCATCTCACGCTGCCCCCTGTACAGGCAGCGCTCGTATTGAAAAAAAAAAAAATAGAAAGACATTTTTTGACTAAGCATTCAGAAGCATCCTGCTGAATTCTCTGAGTCTGAGGTTCTGTAGGAGCCTCCACTCCTTCAGGATCAGGTTCGAACATGTATGGTTGAACTACTGAAGCACTCGATCTGTTGAGTGCCGCCATGCCTGCTACTTTCACACGGATAGCGCTACGTTAGAGTCTAAGCTCTCCCTGTTACCACACGAACACTTTATGGGTGGGGCAGCAGCAACTCATTTGCATTTAAAGCTACAGACACCAGAAACAGTGAATTCTTTTATGGAACTCATAGACCTATGTAACTTTATGTTATACTTTATAAGAGCTTTATGATATGGGACCTTTAACCCGAGTATACTCCTTACTGACATTAAAAATGGGGTATTTTCAAAACATTCTTGCTGTATCTGTACACATTTTCTCTACATGCTGACAGCAGACAATAAATGAAATTCTCTGAAAAAAACAAGAAAAAAACTTGCTATCTGTGGCTGTCGCACTGCTGTAAAAAGTCCATCCAATTCAGGCAGAATGACATGATTGGATTCAATTCAATTCAATATTCCTTTATTCGTCCCGCGAGGGGAAATTCCGATTCACAGCAGCACCAATAAAGTGGATAGAATAGTACAAGTGCATGCAAGTTAAAACACAACAATTATATACAAAAGGGTGGATAGAAAGAAAATGTCATCCTAAAAAAATTGTGAATAGTATTTACAGACTGTTGTGTACCGGTAGTATTGCACAGATTATTGCACAGGTTATTGCACATATTATTGTACTGATTACTTGGAGCAGTTTCTGTTGTACAGTCTGACGGCTGCAGGAAGGAATGACCTGCGATACTGCTCCTTCACACATTTCGGATGTAGCATCCTATCACTGATGGAACTCCTCAGTGCAATGAGTGTGTGTTGGAGGGGGTGGGAGTAATTGACTGTCATTGAGGGCAGCTTGGGTGTCATCCTCCTCTCCCTCACCTCCTCCACCTGTTCCAGAGGGCATCCCAGGACAGAGCTGGCCTTCCTGATGAGTTTGTCCAGCCTCTTCCTGTCAGCTGCTGTGATGCTGCTCCCCCAGAAGACTACACCACAGAAAATGGTAGAGGCCACATGATGGATGATTGGTCTGGATTATTGGTCTACCTGCCTGTCTACCTACGTACCTGCTTGTGCACTCTTTATGCATGACTGGAGTCTTCTACAGGGCTAGGCAGATATATTGTTCAAGCTATAACAAGCTTGTCGCACAAGAATGGCAGAGAACGTGCAGCAAAACTTTCATAATACTGACACGGCTTGACAGCTGTGAGAAATAGCAATAGCCATGTTCATTGTTTACATTCATTATGATAACCTTCAGTGGTATTATACACCCAACTGTTATCAGCATCATATAATTTCTGGACAATAGCATCCCCAGCCTGGCACCAAGCAGCAATCCATTCCAGATCTACCACTATCCATCCATCCATCTATCCATCTTCTCCAGCCAGGTCGAGGGGGCAGCAGTCTGAGAAGGGACACCCAAACTTCTCTCTCCCCGGACACTTCCTCTAGCTCTTCTGGGGGGATCCTGAGGCGTTCCCAGGTCAGCTGAGCGACATAGTCACTCCAGCGTGTCCTGGGTCTTCCTTGGGGCCTCCTCTTGGTGGGGCATGCCTGGAACACCTCTCACAAACTCACATGAACCCTCAAGCACCCTGTGGAGGGTATAGAGCTCGTCCAGTGTTCCACAGCCAGGACATAAACCGCATTGTTGCTTCTGAATCCAAGGTTCGACTATCGGCCGGATTCTCCTCTCCAGTACCCTGGAATAGACTTTTCCAAGGAGGCTGAGGAGTGTGATCCCCTGATAGTTGGAACACACCCTACGGTCCCCCTTTTTAAAAAGAGGGACCACCACCCCAGTCTGCCAGTCCAGAGGCACCGTCCCCGACTGCCACGCGAAGTTGCAGAGGCGTGTCAACCAGGACAGCCCTACAACATCCAGAGACTTGAGGTACTAAGGGCGGATCTCATCCACCCATGTACCACTATATTTTATCTATACTCTTTGGATATTAAGACAAATCATTTTCTTAAAAATACAATTTCACTTCAGCATGCACAGAAACAAACTGTCTTGCCTCAATTTACTCTTTTTGGAATAACAAACCTTTTTTTTTTAAAGGTTTTAGTATCTTCATGTAGATGGAGTTCTGCTTTCTTATGATGAATTACGTCAGAGATATCAAATCCCTAAAAACCACTTCTTTTAAAGCATTATTAAACAGTTGAAAAGTTGACATGTCATCAAGATTTGAACAGATAAGGTATATGTCACCTTTATCAGAACTTGAGAAAATACCAGCTGTAAATTTAGTGGGGAAAGGCTATATATCTAAATATTGTAGCATATTGGTTGCATGTGGTACTGAATCAACACTATATAAATTAAATGCTTGGAAAATAGATATAAAAGAAGACACTGACAAGACAGAGTGGAATGATGCCGGTTCAAAAATAGACAATAAATGCAAGGTTGAAATTACTTGAACATAAGAGGTTAATGAGAATGCACATAATTGCTGTTCATCATATGTCTCCCAATATTTCAGATCTCTGTACCAAAATGTTTGAAAAGATTTAAAAAAATGTTTGTCAAATATATTTAAGGCCAGAGTCCCTTTAAATGCCAAGCTCTGTATGTTTGGAATATATCCAAAGGACTTTATACAAACATCAAAACAGACTAAATTTCTGGGGCTGTATGTGTCAAACAATAGTGTGGGGTTCTTAGTTTTACCAGCAAAAAAAGAGAAGGTAATTCCACTATTTAAGAAACTGGACCACAGCTGCACAGATTTAAAGTATTTATTGACCCATGAACACAGGATTAGAAATAATGCACTGAGCTAAAAATAAATGAATAAATAAAAGACAGCCACTTAAAACATAATCAAATGTAATAACAGGTTAAAAAAGGGATAGATAGATAGATAGATAGATAGATAGATAGATAGATAGATAGATAGATAGATAGATAGATAGATAGATAGATAGATAGATGCTTTATTCATCCCCATGGGAAATTCACATATTCCAGCATTTTCCACAAATTTTAAGTAAAAGGCATGCAATAAATAATCTAAAAGCACAGCAAACAAAGAATTAAAAGTTAAAAGTAAAAATGTCCAAATGTCCGGTGCAAACAGAAGTAAAAGTAAAAATGTCCAGTGCAAACAGAAATAAAAGTAAAAATGTCCAGTGCAGACAGAAATAAAGTAAAAATGTTCAAAAACAGAATGCAAGTTAAGGTGCATGTTTAACAAAGTGTTGTACAGATTCCGTTCAGATACAGATTCCATTCAGAATACTTAAATAAATTGCACATACAAAAATGCTACAGAGAATGTTCAAGGATATCTAACAAATAAAGACTCAACAGCTGCTGTTTGTTACACAATTGCATTTGGTAATTTCTATCATCCTATCGTATAGTTGCATTGTACAAATACATTTTATCTGACCATGTTACTTGTGGCAGATAAATTACAACTACCACCACTACTATTATTAGGCTGTTACAAGGTGAAATAATACTACTGATTAATATTAGTAGTGTTAATGTGATGTGATTATAAAAGCAATAATTGCTAATAATCATAACAAAAACAGCAACAATAGTATTAGTTGTACTTAAAAAGTTCAGAGGGAGGCGAACATGAAGGATCTGGCGTCCTTTCTCTACCAGGTGCCGGCCTCTGCAAATATTGCCTGAGTGCATCTGGCCAATTTAAAAAACAGACAAACAAAAAAAAAACATATAGGTATATTAGTATATTCCTGGAGGGGAACTTTACAGAAGTGGGAACACCACCACCACTATCACCAAAAAAAAAAAAACCCCCACTGTGTTGCTAGTTGAGAACTCACTAAACAGAATGCCTTTTAACTATAATGAATGTGGAGACTGTAGCCTACTTTTCATAACTATTCTGAGGGTTTTCGAAACCAGAAGGCGGGGCAAAATGCAAAATGGAAGAAGGGGTCGAAGCACTGGAGATATTACTGACAGCACATTAGCTGGCAATCTAGGCTATGATTTTTTTTGGATTGTGGAAGTTGTGGAATAAGCTAAGGAGTCCACTGCCCAGAGCCATGGCTAAACTCAGGCGCAGTAACCTGCTTATGCTGGCAAAAATAGAGTTCATGTTCATGTATCTGAAACATCCTATGTGTAAGAGATAATTAAAATGAACGTTACAATGCAATCTCTCTGACTACCTGCACTATTCAAAGCATACATTATCCAGATACTTGTCTTATGGCATTTACATCTACATAGGTTATCAGTGAAGTTATGTTTGCTAACTATACGTAGCACGCTAGCAAAGTAACAGTCGCTAGCTAGCCACAGCTTAGTGACAGCAATGAAACCTTCAATATTAGGTGATGCACAATACTAACTTTATTTCGTTTGACACTTTAATGGCTGAGATGAGAAGACTTTTTATCTTCTTCCTTCTTCCATTTTCAATTCAATTTTTATTATTATTATTATTATTTATTATTATTTTATTATTTTTTCGACCCTGTGCACCAGAAAGTTTAGACTGCCAGTGGTGAAGCTTGATCAAGGCAGCAGCTGAGTGCTTGCCTAATGTAACGCAATGCAACTAGAGCGCGCACACGAACTACCCTCCACAGGAATGATTACATTGACAAGTGCGGCTGAGGGGCGCCCTACGATAGTCATGTTTCATAAACATGTTTTATTTTGCTTGTCGTTCTAATTCCATGAGTAATGGTTAAGGGTGACAAAAAGCAAGGGCGACACTTGAGGGCGCTGCCAACACATTTGTCTCTCTAGGCAATTGCCTAGATCTTTTGCCTAGTTTTTTTTTTTTTTTTTCCGTTTCTGGCGCTGTGTTAAGCGGCAGCCTGCAACAGTTGCTCTCTCTCTTTTCCGCACTTTTAGCTATTTTTTTTATTTATTTATTGTTTTGTTTAGTGTGTCTAAGTTGTGTCTAAGGTGTTGTTTTAATCGGGACAACAATGGTTAGGAACTTTATTCCGTGTTTTTTGTCAGTGTGTCTCATTCTTGGGACAATTTTTCCTGACCGCGTCGCAGTCTGGGCTCAACAATGCGGCGCATCTATTGTTTACACCCGCGATCAGCTGTTGTCGCTACAACCAGCCGCGCTGTTACGGGAGAGGCCTGAAATTCCCAGAGAACTGAGGAGGAAGTACAGGGGACGTAAGGCTGGACGAAAACACCGGGAGAAGAAGCGGAGATATAAACCATCTCTCCCTTCAATCATCATGGGGAACGTGAGGTCGCTATCTAACAAGATGGATGAGCTGGCGGGCCTGGTGAGGACTCAGCAGGTGTATCGTGAGAGCAGTGTGCTGTGTTTCAGTGAGACGTGGCTACACGAGGACATCCCGGACTCTAATGTAACAGTGGACGGCTTTCAGACTGTTCGGGCGGACAGGAGTCACCGTGAGAGTGGCAAGAGGAAAGGTGGGGGACTTGCTATTTTTATTAACAACAAGTGGTGTCATCCTGGTCATGTTACTGTGAAGGAGCGTGTGTGCAGCCCGGACATTGAACTGCTCGTCGTGAGTCTGAGGCCATATTGAGTTGAGCCGCGTGAGTTCTCACATGTGATCATCCTGGTTGTTTACATTCCTCCGGCTGCTAACGCGGCGCTCCCGAGTGACGTCATCCACACCGTCGTCGCGGGGCTCCAGACACGGCACCCAGACGCATTCATCGCGATATCTGGGGACTTCAATCACGTCACTCTGGCTGCGACACTGCCCACTTTCAAGCAGTATGTGGACTGTTCCACCAGGGAAAATAAGACACTGGACCTGCTGTATGCCAATGCTAAGGAGGCCTACAGCTCCACTGCCCTTCCTCCACTTGGAAGATCGGATCACAACCTCATCCATCTGCAGCCTCTGTATAAGCCCCAAGTCCAGCGGCTTCCTGTGACCACCAGGACTGTGAGGAGATGGTCACAGGAGACTGATGAAGCTTTGCAGGGCTGCTTCGAACTGACAGACTGGGAGCTGCTCTGTGATTCGCATGGAGAGGACCTTGATGATCTCACGGACTGCATAACAGGGTACATCAACTTGTGTGTTGTCCCTACAGTGACTGTACGCTGTTTTCCTAACAACAAGCCATGGGTCACCAGAGACATCAAGGTCCTGCTGAATGAGAAGAAGAAGGCCTTCAGAGGTGGGGACAAGGACCAGATGAGGCGGGTCCAGAGGGAGCTTAAGGAGAGGATCCAGGAGGGGAAAGACAGCTACAGGAGGAAGCTGGAGCACAAACTCCAGCAGAACAATTCAAAGGATGTTTGGAGTGGCATGAGGAGCATCACTGGCTACAAAACATCTGGCAGCCAGACAACAAGGGGCAGTACTGAACGAGCCAATGAGCTGAATCTGTTTTTCAACAGATTTGATGAAAGACTGCCCCTCCCCCAGCTCCTCAGCAACCATCCACCTCCAAACCTCCGGCCCTGCTGTCCCCCACCGACCCCCGACCCCCACCCCCACTAACACCCTCAACAACACACACAGCGCACAGACCTTCACTAAAGAGCAGGTGAGGAAGGAGCTGCGCAGACTCCGCCCAGGCAAGGCAGCAGGTCCCGACGGTGTCAGCCCGAGGGTCCTCAAAACATGTGCAGCCCAGCTGAGTGGAGTCCTGCAGTACATCTTCAACCTGAGCCTGAGTCTACAGAGGGTCCCTGTGCTGTGGAAGACATCCTGCCTGGTTCCAGAACCGAAGAAGGCGTGTCCCAGCACCCCCAACGACTACAGACCGGTGGCGCTGACATCCCACCTAATGAAGTCCTTGGAGAGGCTCGTCCTGTCACTTCTTCGGCCCCTGGTCAGCTCATCACTGGACCCTCTTCAGTTTGCCTACCAGCCGAAACTACGAGTGGAGGACGCAATCATCTTCCTGCTCCATCGCGCCGGCGCCCACCTGGACAGACCGGGAAGCACTGTGAGAATCTTGTTCTTTGACTTCTCCAGTGCATTCAACACCATCCGGCCTGCCCTGCTGGGGAGAAAGCTGGAGGCGATGCTGGTGGACCCTCCCCTGGTTTCCTGGATTACAAACTATTTGACAGATCAACCACAGTATGTCAGACTGCAGGACTGTGTGTCTGACCCTGTGGTCAGCAGCACTGGGGCTCCCCAGGGAACTGTTCTTTCGCCCTTTCTGTTCACCCTGTACACCTCGGACTTTCAGTTCCTCTCTGAGTCCTGCCACCTGCAGAAGTTTTCGGACGATTCTGCAATTGTTGGCTGTGTCAGTGAGGGGAAGGAGGAGGAGTACAGGGGCGTTGTGGACTCCTTCGTCGAGTGGTGCAAGACTAACCATCTGCATCTCAACGCCACCAAGACAAAGGAGCTGGTGGTGGATTTCCGCAGGAGGAAATCGGCCCCCACACCCATTTCCATCAACGGTGTGCCTGTGGATGTTGTGCAGGATTACAAATACCTCGGAGTACACCTGGACAATAAACTGGACTGGGCCAAGAACACTGAGGCTGTCTACAAGAAGGGCCAGAGTCGACTATTTCCTGAGGAGGCTCCGGTCATTCAATGTGTGTAACATCATGCTGAGGATGTTCTACCAGTCGGTGGTAGCCAGTGCCATCTTCTATGGTGTTGTGTGCTGGGGCAGCAGGACACCAACAGGATCAGCAGGATCATAAGGAAGGCTGGCTCTGTCTTGGGGGTACAATTGGACTCCTTGGCAGTGGTGTCTGAGAGGAGGATGCTATGTAAACTGCATAGTATCCTGGATAACAATGCTCACCCTCTCCACAAGGTGCAAACTTTGAGCAGAAGCACCTTCAGCAACAGACTCATTCCCCCCCGATGTAACACTGAACGCCAGAGGAAGTCTTTCATTCCTATGGCCATCAGTCTGTTCAACTCATCTACCTCTGGCTGCGAGAGGGACTGTGGAGACTCTGTGTCCTGAGCCAATGCAGAGACTCTGTGTCACCTGTCACCTTACCATTATCTTCACTGTCACTTTATTCAGAGACTGGGTTCATTATTGAGAATAATGACATTCTGTCTTATTGCTGCTGTATTTTATTTTTATTTATTTTTATCTACTACCATATTTATCACTGTCATCACTTTAAACAATCACTCACTCACTTTAATTCTTGCTCATCACATTACTTTATCACTTAATTTTATTCTACTGTATTTAGACTGTACTTGTTATATTTCATTTATATTCAATTCTCATATTTCAGTTTATATTTCAATTCATGCAACTACCGTCGCAGTGCGTATTGTTGTATATTATATATACCTACGTTAACTGTCTTTTGTTGCATTCAGTGTTGCATTTTAGTGTGTTTAGTTACTCCGTTATTCTTCACCTTATTCATGCTATATTATTCTAATTGTGCCTTGCACTTTGTTGCATTTAGTTGTGTGTTTTATCTATCCTCCTCTGTACTACTTCTACACTTTGTATCGCAACTGCTGCACAGCATTTTCCCTCGGGATAAATAAAGCTTCTTGAATCTTGAATCTTGAAGATCACCTATAGCAATCGCCAGCCCTGCATCTGCGTGTTCCAAAATGTCAGAGTGGGACAGTCTTTTTTAGCTTTAAGTTTTATCCACTTGATCCTATATTTGCATGTTTGTTTTACAGTTTGGGTTTTTATCTGTATCTATATTTTATACTTTGTTTATTCAGTGTGTTGCATTGTTTTATTATATGGTTTTATGGATTTGCTGTTTTTGCATTGCATGTTAAAACTAAGAATGAAGGTATGGATAAACAACTGTGGGTAATTGGACCACGCTCAGCTTTGATCAATTTCTGTGATTGCTGGCCAGCTTATATGAGTAGCTGCGTTAATTGACACAGCTCTACCGTTAACATGACTGTCCCATCAATGCAACCAACAACATAGGGGAAGCCCACTATGTCCATGAATGCCCTTTTGTGAGCCTACAAGGTGCAGACATCCAGTGGAAATTAGATGAACTGCACCACAATATGAGGCTGTGAAAGCGCTATAATTGTGTGTGTGATCACACTCACTGATGGAAGGTTGCAACAGAACTCATCAAAGAAGTCATCACTGCTGCACTGCCAAATATCTTGAAGTTGTGATTACTTTCATTTTTGTCGTTACAGTATCATTGCATTGGGTCTCTGCTCAAGACACTCTAAAGTTCCTAACAGTTTGTTATGGCCACCAATGTCCCCCCCCCCCCCTTTTTTTTTTTGTCTAACACGCCATGCTTCTGAGGAGTGTGTGTGTGCGGAGCAGGCAGAGCGGACCTCGGCGCGGCACTCCAGGCTATAAGCGGCATAGAAAATGGATGGATGGATGGATGGATGGATGGATGGGTGCTGATCTGCTGTTTTTGTTAAACTTTCGTTAAGCAGAGAGGGTTTTGTTTCTGGATTGTTTTTTTGTGTAGTTCCAGAGAGTCCTCTTTTGGTTTTGATTGTTTTTTGATTTATCAGCACTCGTAGGCCCATTTCCTTTAGAGTTGCCTCTGGTTTTTGTTTGTACATATCATTTTCCTTACCTTTAAAATAAATAACTTTGCTTTAACCAGTTACATCTGGTTTATGTTGCTTCCCTTCTTCCATCACGAGCTAGGCGTCGTAACACAGTTTCTTACCATAAAAGCTCTCTTAAGGCCTAAGACATTGAATAATTTTTATCTGTACCATGATCTAGTCTTTCCTCTAATGGGAAATTCTCATAAAACATCATAATTCTAAGAATTTTCCCCTTGTCCCCTTCCCCCTTGTCTTCCAGAAGATCCCATCTTTGTCGTCAGAGGGATGTCATCCCTTCCCGATGCCTCTCTCTACTAGAGTCTAGTACTTGAGTATTTAAGGGTTTACCATGTCACCAGGTCTGCGCCAGTGCCAATTCATCACACCGCATCCCATGGCTGAAGAAGCACAGCCTTGCACAGCTATCTCATCCTCCACCTATTTTTCTTTAAACTTCAAAAAAAAAACTTGAAGATATGCGTTCCTCCGTCCCAGCATTCTTTCCTCTTCTCTTGCATCTACCTTTCCAATCCCAATAATATTTATTCATAACATCCCAATCAATGTTTTTGTGCTCCTCTGTATATACTGCACATAGCCTCTATGGTTGATTTTATTTTGTATATTTTTTTTATTGTCTATTTCTTCTTTTTCTACCTCTCCTTTTAACAGTCACTCCCTGCCAGTTCCATAGAACTAACAGCAGTTGAATTCAAACATTAGAACATTTAGTCAGAGGCCATGCTCAACAGCTTAGCTCTGTAAACACTCTCATCATCATCATTTCCACGCCTCTCTCAGCCTTTCATTCCCTTCTCTTGATGTCCTGACTTTCTCAAGCTTCAACATACTTGCCCATTCCATTCTCCAGATTGAATCTTCCACCATACATGAGCTGAATTAACTTCATTTCACTTGTCCCTCACATCAGCATGTTAATCAATGCAAGGCCAAACCGTGTCTTACGCCAAAGTCTTTGAATCCATGTTCCTTCTGGCATTCTTTGGCTTTCTACACTGTTCAGAGGTCACCGTTACAACCCTCAACTACCAACCAACTTTTCATCCTTTCTTCTGACTCCCTTATTGACCATCTCAAATGCAGCAAGACTAACCAATCTGGTCTATGTCGACCATCTACCTCCATCAATTGGATTCTTTCTCATCCCTTGATCTTCATCCTTTCATTCCACTAACCATAATAAATAATAACTCCCTTAGTGCTGATTGCACAAGAGTGACACATTGTAATGGCAAGATGTAGTTCAGATGCTTTATTGATTTCACAGATGGAGATGCCAGGGTAACACAGGGGATTTTAAGCAATACTAAAGACTAATTGACGGACAAGCTGTTCTCTCACAGAAAGTAGAGTCTGGACAAAAACTAGACTTAAATAAAGCTGCAACAGCAATGATTGGGGTCCAAGCAGATTGCAACCATTTAGATTCTTGTTGACATGGAACACTTGAAACCACATCACATGCATGAATTGCCACATCGTTGGTAGGTATGACATGGCCAGCTGGGGATTCAAACCCTGGACCTTTGCATTCCCAGAAAAGGTGACTTGGTGACTCTGTCACTGAGAACACATGGTTTTCCATACACTTTGTCTCAAGTTGAGGCAGTGATATCACATTCAAAATTGGGTATTTTTGTTTCTTGCATTGAAAAGTGGTAGTTCATGCATCTGACAAGGATGCTTCCTGGACACCTCCATTTAGAGGTTCTTCAGGCACATTGAACAGGGACAAAACCCCAGGGCAGGCCCAGAACATGCTGCAAGGATCACATATCATACGTGGCCTGTGAAGATATTGTGATACCCCAGGAGAAGCTTGAGGGTGCAGCTGGGGGAAAAGGCATCTGGGCTACCTTGTTTAGTTTGCTGCCACAGCAGTTCATACCCAGATAAGTGGCCAAAAACAGATAGATAGATAGATAGATAGATAGATAGATAGATAGATAGATAGATAGATAGATAGATAGATAGATAGATAGATAGATAGATAGATGGGAAGTTGGGGTGCTGACCTATGGTAAAAGACCCCCTTGTAAGAGGTCTGTACACTATGTGGCTCCTTGCTCCAAGCTCATCTGGCAGTCTCCTCTCTCCTCACTTATTTTAACAATGACAGCAGAAGGAAAGCAATTGTGGTGCTGATGGATGAAGAATCTTTTACTTTAGGCACCAGATGTCAGCTTTGCAGACAAACAGTCTTGACAGTTTGAATGTGCTGAGCGCCTTCATAATCCAGACCCCACGTCTTTACCTCTTCCACCACCAACAGTACAAATCCTGATTTGAATCCCAATTAGTAAGACTCCAAGAGTAGCAAAATTATCAGAATGTTGTTTGTTCCATTCATCACAATCCACAAAATGTTTTTTGTGTGATGGTCTTAGTCCTGTGATAGACTGACAGCCTGTGCAAGTTGTTGCTTCTTTGCAAGGAATAGTTGCCATTAGAGAGAAAAATATTTTACAGCAGGAAATGGAACACAGAGACAGCAATGGTAATAAAAATAAGGTGAAATAAAGAGAGAGAAAGGGAAAGGGTGAATCTATTAGGATTTTTACTGCCCTCAAACAGTATATATCCTGAGGGCACAGGGGCACGGAGTAGTTGCCACCAAAGTGCTATTGATCACAACACTCACATCACTGTGTTATCTTCTGCACTTCAGAGTATATAAGTCATCCCTGCCTGCAGGAAGCATTTGTTTGTTTGTGTGTGTGTGTGTGTGTGTGTGTGTGTGTGTGTGTGTGTGTGTGTGTGTGTGTGTGTGTGTTATAATGGATATCAGCTGCTTGCATGTGATGGTGGTAAAACACATATTGACAGAAGCAGCTTGACTGTCAATGACCTGCAGTTTCAAGTTATTGAGCTGGTCCATAATGCAGAGTGATTACACAGCAACGTTAATTCACTTCAGTATGTCCAGTACAAACAGTGTCACCCTGGACACCTACACACACGACCTTACAATTTTTTTCCCAGTTAGCTCACTAAAGTCAAATAAGGGGGGCTGAGGCCTCAAATGCAAAATGCAGAATGTTTGGGGGTCTCCTGAAAAATCCTCATAAAATTAGTAGCTTATTATGTTCAGTATTCATTATTCAAATTGCAAAACATAAATTCACAGTGAAAATATTGTAATGTTTCCTCTTACATTGCCATTGAATACCTGGTTGTTTCTGGTAAGGCCTCCTCCCATACGTGGTGCTGTTGCAATTGGTCCTCTATTGTTCCTCCACGGTAGAAAATCTATGATTATGTTGGTCTGTGTCTTGGTCGGGTGACTAGCAGGACTGACCAATAATGGCAAGTCTTATTTCAAACATTTTATATTTTCCAAAAAAAAAAAAAAAAATGCTGTGGATGCACTCCTGGGTGGCACAGAGACATTATGGACAACAAACATTTCCTTGCCCCACCTGACAGCAGCAACGTCAGCATTCCTCCTCCTCTTTGCAATGTTTATTACCTGACTGCACTTGATTGGTTAATGCTTATGATAAACATGTTTATGTTTATCACAGTTTCTGAAATAATGTTCATGGGCCAAATCATTTATGCTTTGTTTTTTCCTAGATATAATGGAACTTACAGATGGGGTTGATGCTGAATCAATTTAGAACTCTATAATGGTGAGTCTACATAAAGGAATGGATGATGAGTTTTTGAAATATAGCCACCAATGGGGCTGGCGCAAAGAATTGGCGGTCAAAGATGTTATTAAAGAAATGAATGGCTGGAATCATTTTGAATTATTTATTTCAAAGATAAAAAAAAAAAAATAGGGCTTGACAAGCAAGTAACCGTCTCTTTGTGGAAAATTTGGCTTTCAGACTCTGTCTCTGAAGCTGCAGAGAAGAGAAATGACAATGGCAAGCATGCTGTGTGGACTCTGTTGCAAGGCATGATTGTTGCATGTTTGTGTAGTTGTGTGAGTGGTGTTACACTGGATATGTCATAGTACAGACAGAAAACATGACAGCAGCAGCATCACAGACTGTATAAAACACTGGATGTACTCTGCCTGACTCCTGGCTAATCCAAAAATAAGCAAAGAGGTGGAATGTTGCTGAGGCAGGCAGAATGATGCCCAGTTGCTGAAAACCTTGGGGGTAGCTGTCCCTCAAAGCAGTTAATTATGCCTTAAGATAATTTAATGGAGCAACTTTTCAAAAAATTCCCTCCCCAACAGGTGGAAATGGTGTCCCATGTTCTTTCAGATGTTGTGAGACAGGTTCATGGAGACAAAGGTGGATGTGTTTGCCTTGCTGGAGAATGTGCACTGTGGTTCTCCATCAATGCATTATAATTAATAATCAAAAAATGCCTGGAGAAGCTTGTTCTCAACATCACCCTTCCAACCGTCAAACCATGCTTGGACCCAAACCAGTTCGCCTACAAGGCCAAAAGACTGAAGAAAAAACTGAGGATGCAGCAGCATGTCTCCTCCGTCCCCTTCTACAACACTGGGTACACAGCTCACTCAGTGAAAGAACACAATTCGTCAAAATGGGCAGTATAACATCTTCATCCTCCATCACCAGCACTGGAGCCCCACAAGGTTTTGTCCCTCTACAGCAATGACTGTGTCAGTCACTCACCCATCATCACATACCTCAACACTGCAGTAACAGTACTCACTCTACTCAACAGTAATAACTCGGTTGCAAGCTTCCATGACTCCATTTCCCATCTCATACAGTGGTGCATGGACAGTCACCTACAGTAAAATGTCTGAACTGGTATTTAACTCCTGGAGAAGCCTACAAACCAGACTGTCTTTCCCCTGCAGTAAAACATGGGGGTGGATCGGTGATGATCTGGGGTTGTTTCAGTATGGGTAGAACAGGGCAAATGCAATTGTGTGAAGGGCGAATGAACCAGGTCATGCACAGGGCTAATCTTGAAAACAGTCTTCTTCCATCAGCTGATAAACTCTTTCCTGCCTCGAATGACTGGATTTTCCAACAAGACAATGCCCCTTGCCACACAGCAAGGTCAGTTAAAGCCTGGATGGAGAACCAGAACATTTGAACCATGCCTTGGCTTGCTTAATCACCTGGGGTCTCATTTATAAAACTTGCTTACGCACAAAACGGGGCATAAAAGTTGCGTATGCAACATCCTACGCAAAGGTTGTGATTTATAAAAATAAACTTAGCGTGAGAATGTGCGCACCGGTACACCAACTTTGATGCTTGCGTACGAACATTTTGGAGACAGGGGGAACTGGCGGTGCAGATGGTGAGGTGGTGAATCGAAGCCCTCATACATTTAATGTCATCACATATCAGACTTATAGACCCGCGTAATCATAAACACCCAAGTCTGCAGTGTTATACATGTGTTCCTTTAGTGAGCCGTTAGGCCTACTACTGTATGCACAATGTTCATATATCATACTTCCATCTTCAAATGATACAGAGCGGTGGATGGCACTGATTGATTAGTAGTAATTGTGACAAGGTGTGTAACAATCATTCAATTTGCTGAGTAAGCATATAAATAGTGCGGTGACACTCGTGCGTAATGCTGCACAATGGATGCGCTGGCACTGCTGGAAGATCACGCAAATGGTAGGATCAGGATGGAGAGAAGTTTTAGGGGCCATGGAGATTTCCTGGCCCATGATGATGACTGGCTAATAAGCCGATTTAGATTCCCTAGAGCGGTGCTCTTGGATCTATGTGCTGAACTGGGCCCAGTGTTAAATAGACCCACCCGCCGGAACCGCGCCATCCCGGTGCATATCCAGGTGCTGACCACTCTGGGGTTCCTGGCAACTGGCTCCTTTCAGCGGGAATTAGCCGACAGGTAAGTGTTTGATATGATTAATATTATATAATGTTACACTGTTTGTCTAAAGCCCCTTTTGGGTATGATATAATTCAGTTAAATTATGTCTTTAGGTCTGGGATATCGCAGCCATCCCTCAGCGCCATAATGCCAGCCGTTTTGGATGGCATTATAAAAATGACCAGTCGATACATCAGGTTTCCTTACACTGTGGGTGAACAGGCCGACATTAAAAGGCAATTTGCAGCAATGTCCGGTTTCCCAAATGTAATCGGCGCAATTGACTGTACTCACATTGCTATAAGGGCTCCGAGTGAAAATTAATTTGCTTATGTGAACCGAAAAAAGGGGCATTCACTCAATGTACAAATTATTTGTACCTCGGACATGATCTTGACGAATGTAGTGGCACGGTGGCCTGGTTCAACACATGACTCATTCATCCTGATGCACCGTAGTGTAGGGAGCAGGCTGCAGGCAGGCGCTGCGCGTGATGGCTGGCTCCTGGGTAAGTACATAAACACCATTGTATAGATTCTACCCATTAAAGCCTGATGTATAATTACTCTTCTGTTATACCTTGCAGGTGACAGTGGCTACCCCCTAAAGTGCTGGCTCCTCACCCCCTTCACCAACCCACAGAGCGCAGAGGAGGTGTGCTTCAATGTGGCACACTCTCGCGCGCGCTCCATCGTGGAGAGAGCCATCGGTCTCCTCAAAGCTCGGTGGAGGTGTTTGATGCCTCGGGGGGCAGACTGCTTTATCACCCTACAAAGGTGTGTAAAATAATACCGGCTTGTGGAGTTCTGCACAATGTGGCACTGGGGAATACTGTTCCCCTCCCGCATGGCCTCCCTCCTCCACACCACGAGGACCCGGATCCACAACCACCTCCCCAACATGAGGAATTTCAGCAGGGAGCAAGGCTCCGTGAAGGTGTCATGCGGCGTTTTAAATAAGACGGCAAGTATGTTTCATTTTTTAACAAGATCTTTAATGGAGCTGGCAATGTCAGACATGACCTCACACATGTTGCCCATCACTGTGCGTATTTGCTGGAGCTCATCACGGACTTCATTAATGGCACTGATGGTGTCCCTTTGTGTTTGAAGGACAGCGTCTGTCAGGATCCGACCACTTCTAGGTGCGCCATGCGGTCGGGACGCACTGGTGCTGGGGACAGCCAGGCCTTCAGCCACGGTGCCAGGACACGCCGTGCCCGGAACCTCCTCGTCACCCACCGCTTCCAACTCCACAATGACTGGGGACACAAGAAGAAGAAGAAGAGGAAGAAACGTACTTTATTAATCACATTGCACAAGGTGTTAGTTGCACTAGTTGCACTACACGCCATGCTTTCCGTGAAATTAGTTTTTTCCGCATTTGACCCATCCTCGATCTGTCGATCCTCCGCAGCAGACCAGGAGCAGTGGGCTGCCAGCTGCCAGGCAACGCTGACGCCCGCGCCCGGGGACCAGTACTTCTTTGTCACCATTGGTCAAGTGGTGATCTTCTTGCATGTTTTTAGTGGGGGTTATTACGGAGGAAACCCCGGGTGAACACGGGGAGAACATACAAACTCCACACAGAAAGGCCCCTTTTTCCTCGAGCAGCAGGCACCAAGGCATGGTGGAGGACACGCCACCAGCACCCACAGAGGGATTCGAAACGGGGATCTTCTAGCTGTGAGGCGACAATGTTACCACTTGTGCCACCGTGCTGACAAAGAAGTCAACTACCTTTTCACAAATCTTAAAATATTTACTTTAATAAACAGATAAAACTGTACTTTACCAGTCTCCTCTGTGGTCTCTGCTAAATCGGTGTCTCCTTCCTTCTCTGACACTATGCCATACACGCTGGCTGTACCAAGGATCGAGGCTATCTTGGTGTCCAGCAGTGTGGGCTCGGGTGCGCCCTTGTCCCCACCAGTAGCAGATGCGCTTCGACGGTGCCATGCCACTTTCTTCTTGGCCTCCACCTTCAAATCCGACCACTTCTTTTTAATTTCTGCCACAGAACGCTCTGTGGCACTGTAACTGTTCACTGCGGTGACGACGTGCTGTCACTCATTTCTTTTTATTTTATTCGTGACGCCATTACTGTGACCACCAAACAAAATATCTTTTCTGGCCTCCACCTCACCCACAAGCACCTTGATTTCACCCTCCGTAAAATTTCTTTTTCTTTTTTCTGCCATGATTGTACGTAAAATGCCATTGATCAGCAGGCATATTTATATGCAAAGACATTCATGAGGTACTTTGCATTGACCATTCATGGTAAAATGTGGGTCTGTCGGGGGCAGGATGTGAGGTCAATCCACCTGCGCAATCTTCCAGGTGGAGTGTGATTTATAAAGGGAAAATTGCGTGCAGGTGTGAGTACGCATGGTTTTATAAATCTGAATATTTTTTTGGCGTATGCCATTTCCAGCTTTTGGGCGTACGCACACTTTTAGTATGGATTCCACGCAATGTTTTATTAATGAGACCCCAGATTTAAATCCAATTGAAAACCTGTGGAACATCATCAAACTCAAAATGGAGAAACACAAGCCCAAAAACAAAGCAAATTTGTTTGAATCTTTGCAACAAGAATGGGCTGCTGTGACAGCAGAACAATGTCAGAAGCTGGTGGGGATCATGCCAAGACGCATGGCTGCAGTCATCAAAAGCAATGGTTAGGCAATCAAGTACTAACTCCTGTGTGTGTCATGTGACTAACAGACAGAAAAGAAAACATGGAATGCCTAAAGGCACTGTTTTCGGCAGTACAATGCCATAGCTATTGATGTAAGAACTTATGGTTATTATCAAGAAAATTATGGAAAATGGCTAGATATCAGCTCTTAAATTAAACTCTTATGAGCTATTGTTGTTGTTATTATTATATTTGTCCAAACAAATGTAGCTTTAATTGTACCAGGCATTAAAATGAACAAGAAATTGAAGAAAACAAGGGTGGTCTAATATTTTTTCCATGACTGTATATACATTGTACATTGTGTCCTCTGCCTCTCATCTTAACCTACCTTCAGATGTTGGTAGATAATGGTTTTGTGGAGATCTGCAGTCTCCCCTTCTTTTTCCCCTTTGTGCTCCTCTGTTTTGCCTCTCCTCTTGTCTCCTGTCTGTTTCTCCCCTGTCTGTCTTGTCTTCATCTGTGTCACAGAAGGGCACAGCCAACACGTTGGGCCAAGCCGTCTCTCTTCCTGAGCACAGCTGCGATCAATCAAGCAATCAAGACTCACCTGCCGACACAGTATATAAGCACCAGGTTTCCAGCCAGTATTCGTTGTATCGTCTGCCTACCTGCATGGTAATGACCTGGACCAAAAACAATCTCTAAGTATCTTTTTGTCCCATAAACCACAAGCAGCTTCAACGCTTCCTGGGGTTTGCCAATCTTTACCAGTGCTTTATCAGAGACTACAGCAGGGAAGTGGAGCCCTCTCCTTCATTCCTGTTTTGCTGGCTCCCAGTGGCGGATGCAGCAATCATTAAACTCAAGGCTTCACATCTCCCGCCATTCTCATCCTACCTGATCACACTCTATAATTCATAGTAGAGGTAGATGCTTTCTATAACAACATACTGGCTCAAATCAAAAACCTCATCCCTGTGCTTTCTTCTCCAGGAAATTAACCTCAGCAGAGAGAAACTTTGATGTTAGTGACAGAACTACTGGCCATTAAGTGAGCGCTAGAGGAGTGGCATCAATGGCTGGAAGGTTCTTAGCAATTGTTAGTGGTCTTGACCAAAACTAAAAATATTTGCCTACACCCAGTCAGCTAAATGGCTAAACTCCCACCAGCCACAGTGGTCAGATGTGAGAGACTGCTTAGTGGTTACAGAAGACGTTTGGTTGAAGTAATGGCTGCAAAAGGAGGAGCCACAAGCTACTAATAAAAGGGTTCACATATTTTTTGCCCAAATTTTCTATTTTTGTGAAATAAACCACCTTTGTTGAATTGAATTGTTGTGTGTGTGTGTGTGTGTGTGTGTGTGTGTGTGTGTGTGTGTGTGTGTGTGTGTGTGTGTGTGTGTGTGTGTGTGTGTGCGTGTGCTTTAAATGTCTTTGAACCAAACTGCTGGACTGACAGAGGCATGGGACCAACAGTCACTGCTGTTTGCATGGTAAACAGTAATGAACATTGATGAAAGGTTTTCAATTCAGCTGGCTTCCCAACAAGTGTCTTATTGATCAATCCTACTATAAATTTCAAATCAAACAGACTGCATCACATCTATCATGCTGTAGACCACAGTGACTGGTGTACTGGATTTTTAATGAAAGGAAAATGTCAATGTCAGTGTAATTAAGAAAACATTACATTATCAAGGCTCGAGTGAGTGAGTGAAGTTGCTGTCAAGAAAATAAAAAGGAGAAAGCCTGAGGGAGAGAGACAGGAGGAAGGATGGACCGAGGAAAAGAAACACTTACCCTGTACTTACCCCAGCAGCGAGTGTGGCAGAATGTGGTTCAGGCTGTGTCGTGAACAGCGTGGGCCAATCCACTGTGACACCTCATTTTTTATCTTGAACACACTAGAACAGAGTTACAGTGAAATTGCCGTTGCCCATGTTGCATTACAGGACACTGGCATCTTTCTTCAATACACACAGTACAACCAGATTTGGCCACTTGTTACCTGAACACTGAAAAAGAGTGATTCAACGTCACAAATACATAGACTTTGTAGTTTAACCAGAAACTTCATGTCCCACTGTTAATTAACAAAACAAATTTATTGTGAAAATATTAATCTACTGGGCATGAAAAACATAGTTTTTGTCTCTATGCTTAGAAGTGATTTATAAATCCCCTTGGGGGAGACTTTTTTCATTCCCTTATACATTTTACTCACACAGGCCCAAAATACAGAGACGCACACACAGGACCTATAGATATGCAAATGTGAAAAGAGACCTTAGAGTGATAGGCCACACAATGCCCCCCCAGGCTTGCTCAAGGGCACCTCGGCAAAGCCCAGGAGGTGTACTCTACAACCACCAGTCCACATTTGGTATTGTGGACCAAGCTGGACATAAGCTATGCACCCTCCAGTTCCCAAGACAAGTCCCCACAGACTGAACTCCTGCCACCCTAGTGACTACATCAGGGGTGCAGCCACACCCAGGCACAGGACAATTTAAATTTCTGATCAGTTCAAAAGATGTGCAACAACAGAGAGAAAAAAAAGGATGACAACATTATGGTCATGGTTAACACTATTATACCTCGACATGGGCATAAAAAACAAAACAAAGCAAAAGATTTCCCCGATTGAATGCACTAACTGGGAAGAACACCAGGTGACCCTCATTGTTGCATTGGGACTTGCCTAGCTAAAATGCTCATGTTGGATTATCCAGCCTGGACTTGTGATGTGCATGGCTTTTCTGCAATTAAAAAAAAATCCTGTCACAGTTGTGACCGCCAGCTACTATTCTCAGCTCAAAATTATAATGAGTGGATGGATCCAATTATGCACTTACTATGAAAGAGCAGAGCAGTCAGACCTAGGGCAGATTGTGGAAAAATTTATCAAGTAATTGTAAAAGAAAAAAAAAATCAAAGACCATTTGATTTATGTATCTTAATATTGCATATTGCATTCGCTGGTGTGTCCATGTTACTTTTTATTAATTGTTGGCCATTTTTATTCAGTTGCATGGGTTTTGTCCTATATTCTAGTAAGTTGTAGTATGGCTATACTCCACCATAAATGTTTGTCTAAACACATTTATGGTGGTCACTAAATTTAATGTGGAATCGGTGTGTACATATGCTAAAACGATGTCGGACTCCGTAGTTTTCTCTGGACCCCTGCCAAATCTGACCAGTGATGATATGTTTAGCCGCATGTCATCGTTCAATCGCTGGCTGTCGAGGTGGTGTCCAGCAAACGGTGTGGGCTTCATTGATAATTGGCAGACTTTCTGGGGAAGACCTGGTCTGATTAGGAGAGACGGCATCCATCCCACTTTGGAGGGAGCAGCTCTCATCTCTAGAAATCTGACCGATTTGATTTATGAACCTAACCCCTGACAACTCAGAGTTGAGACCAGGAGGCAGAGCTGCAGTCCTACACGCTTCTCTGCGCCTCCATTAGAGCAGTTACCCACCCAACACTCCATAGAGACTGTGTCTGCCCCCCGACCACGTAAACTAAGTAAACCAAAAGTACAGAGAAGAGGAGTTAAACATAAGAATCTAATTAAAATTAGAACAACCTCTGCAATAGTACAACAAGATAGGAGAATTAAATGTGGACTCCTTAACATCAGATCTCTGTCCTCTAAAGCTGTTCTAGTAAATGAGTTAATATCAGACCATATTGTTGATTTATTTTGTCTGACTGAAACCTGGCTGTGTCCTGAAGAGTATGTGAGCCTAAATGAAGCTACTCCTCCGAGCCATATTAATACCCACATTCCTCGAGGCAGCGGCAGAGGAGGTGGAGTTGCAGCCATTTTTGACTCAAGCCTTTTGATCAACCCTAAACCTAAACTCGACTATAACTCATTTGAAAGCCTTGTTCTCACTCTTTCTCATGAGAAATGGAAAACAGTGCAGCCACTTTTATTTGTTGTAGTATACCGCTCTCCTGGTCCTTACTCCGAATTTATAGCTGAGTTCTCTGAGTTTCTATCAAGTTTAGTTCTTGAAGCAGATAAAGTAATTATTGTAGGTGACTTAAATGTACATGTCGACGTTGATAATGACAGCCTTAGCACTGCGTTTATCTCAGTATTAGACTCAGTTGGCTTCCGCCAGAATGTACATGAACCGACTCACTGTTTTAACCACACCCTCGACCTTGTTCTGACATATGGCATTGAAATCGAAGACTTAATAGTCTCCTCACAGAATCCTCTTTTATCAGACCATCATTTAATAATTTTCGAATTCATATTACCAGACTACCAGCCAGTAGGCAAAAATTCTTATACCAGACTCCTGTCTGATAGTGCTGTAGCTAAATTTAAGGATATGATCCCATCAGTATTTAATTCAATGCCATGTCTCAATACAACAGAGGAGTCTTATGCTAACGTTAGTCCCTCCCAGATTGACTACCTGGTTGATGGTGCTACAGGATCGTTGCGTATGACACTTGACTCTGTTGCTCCCCTAAAAAAGAAGAAAATTAAACATAGGAGGTTAGCTCCATGGTATACTCCTCAAACCCGCAAATTAAAGCAAACTTCACGGAAAATAGAAAGGAAATGGCGTTCTACCAATTTGGAAGAATTTCGGTCCGCCTGGCAAGACAGTCTTAAAATATACAGGAAAGCCCTCCGCAGTGCCAGGGCAGCCTATTACTCTGCACTAATAGAGGAAAATAAGAACAATCCCAGGTTTCTCTTCAGCACTGTAGCCAGGCTGACAGAGAGCCATAATTCTGTTGAACCATGTATTCCTTTAGCTCTGAACAGTAATGACTTCATGAGCTTCTTTAATGATAAAATTCTAACTATTAGAGACAGAATTCATCGACTCCTGCCGTTAACAGGTACTGTTTTGTCTTCAAACGCAGAAATCGTAGAAACTGTTACTCAGTCTGTCGCAGTTTTAGACTGTTTTACTCCTGTTGACCTTCACCAACTAATTTCAATAATTTCATCATCAAAATCATCTACCTGTATTTTAGATCCTATCCCGACTAAGCTGTTTAAAGAAGTATTACCTCTAATTGACTCTTCAGTTTTAGACATGATCAATCTCTCTTTATCAACAGGCTACGTACCACAGTCCTTTAAAGTAGCTGTGATAAAACCGCTACTGAAAAAGCCTACTCTTGATCCAGGGGTTTTAGCCAACTATAGACCGATATCCAACCTTCCCTTTCTCTCAAAAACTCTTGAGAAAGCAGTTGCCAATCAGCTGTGCGACTTTCTAAACAATAATAGTTTATTCGAGGATTTCCAGTCAGGATTTAGAGTGCATCATAGCACAGAGACAGCACTGGTTAAAGTTACAAATGACCTTCTAATTGCATCTGATAAAGGATTTGTCTCTGTACTAGTCTTACTGGATCTTAGTGCTGCATTTGACACCATTGACCATGGCATCCTATTGCAGACACTGGAGCATTTCATTGGCATTAAGGGAACTGCGCTAAGCTGGTTTAAATCCTACTTGTCAGATCGCTCTCAGTTTGTACGCGTTAATGACGACTCCTCTGTGCTCACTAAAGTCAGCCATGGAGTTCCGCAGGGTTCTGTGCTTGGACCAATTCTATTCACCTTATATATGCTTCCTTTAGGTAAGATTATCAGGAAGCACTCAATAAATTTTCATTGCTATGCAGATGATACCCAGCTATATTTATCAATGAAACCGGAAGAAACCAGTCAGTTAACTAGACTACAAGCATGTCTTCATGACATAAAGACCTGGATGACCTGCAATTTTCTGATGATAAACTCGGACAAAACTGAAGTTATAGTAGTAGGCCCTAAACATCTTAGAAAGTCACTTTCTGATGACATAGCAGTTATGGATGGCATTGCGCTGGCCTCCAGCACCACTGTAAAGAATCTGGGAGTTATCTTTGACCAAGACATGTCCTTTCACTCCCATGTAAAACAAATTTCAAGGACTGCCTTTTTTCACCTACGTAATATCGCAAAAATCAGGCATATTTTGTCTCAAAATTCGTAACTTCCAGGCTGGATTATTGCAATTCTTTACTATCAGGCTGCCCAAATTCGTTGCTGAATATTCTCCAGTTGCTCCAGAACGCTGCAGCACGTGTTCTGACAAAAACCAGGAAGCGAGATCATATTTCTCCAATACTCGCCACTTTGCACTGGCTCCCTGTAAAGTTTAGAATAGAGTTTAAAATTCTCCTCCTTACTTACAAAGCCATAAATGGCCAGGCACCTTCTTATCTTAAAGAGCTCATAGTACCTTATTGCCCTACTCGAACACTGCGTTCCCAGAATGCAGGTCTACTTATGGTTCCTAAAGTCTCAAAAAGCAGAACAGGAGTCAGAGCATTTAGCTATCAAGCTCCTCTCCTGTGGAACCATCTTCCAGTCTTTGTCCGGGAGGCAGACACTGTCTCTACATTTAAGAGTAGGCTTAAAACTTTCCTTTTTGATAAAGCTTATAGTTAGGGCTGGACCAGGCTGGTCCTAGACCAGCCCCTAGTTATGCTGCTATAGGATTAGACTGTCGGGGGACATCCAAAGATACACCGAGCTCCTCCGTCCTTCTGTCCCTCTCCATCCGCACGCTCTCATGTCCTACCACGGCGTGTTACTAACTTAGCTCCTTCCCCGGAGTCTCTGTGCTTTGTCGTCTTGCAGGTTCCCATGGACAGTAGCTGAATCTGGATTGTGGATTTCAGCTGCATCTCCTGCCTTGGCCCTGTCTGACATCCACTGCAACTGCTACTGCTGTTATTACATCCACTGTCACTGTTACTGTGACTGCATGTCTGTCTCTCTCTCTCTCTCTCTGTCTGTCTCTCTCTCTGACTGCTTTTCTGTCTGTCTGTCTGTCTGTCTGTCTGTCTGTCTGTCTGTCTGTCTGTCTGTCTGTCTGTCTCACTCTCCCTCTCTTGCTCTTCCTCTCTCACCCAACCGGTCGAGGCAGATGGCCGCCCACCCAGAGTCTGGTTCTGCTCGAGGTTTCTGCCTGTTAAAAGGAAGTTTTTCCTCGCCACTGTCGCCAAGTGCTTGCTCATGGGGGAATTGTTGGTTTCTTTGTAGATAAAAGAGCTTGGTCTGTACCAGCTCTATATGGAAAGTGTCCTGAGACAACTTCTGTTGTGATTTGGCGCTATACAAATAAAATTGAATTGAATTGAATTGAATTTTTTGAAGATACTTTGACATAACATGTGAGTGTGTGACCTTTCATCCTCCTCCAGACAATTTCCCCAGAAGGAGGGTGGAGAGAGAGTTTGTCAAAGTCTTCACTCTTTCTCTTTCTGAGAGAGAAGGAGTTAGGGGCAGAAACATAGAGCTGCTCTTATTAGCCATGCCAGCCCTAGGTGGCTTTGTGTGATAAAGATGGATGGTCCTCCTGTGGCTAGTATACACAGGCACATGGGTGTATGCACTCACTAAGACTTTTCTACACTTCTGCTGCTATCACAGGCTTCATCAGACACACATATATACACACACACACACACACACACACACACACACACACACACACACACACACACACACACACACACGCCATGCTGAGAAAATACTTATTACTCTGGCAGACAGTGGAAGCCTGTTGTGTGTTGATGATGAAGAAAATGTATATTTTATCACCAAAACAGATGTAAAAAAAAAAAAAGGAAAAAGAAAAAAAAAGAAAGAAAGAAAAAACAGAAAAAACAGTAACCGTGTGTATTTTCAGTAAGCATGTAGCTTGTGCAAACCTGGTGCCGAATACACATTCACAGATTCACAACATGGTTGTCGAAAATGTGTCCCTGACATATAGAAGATAAGCCAACAAAACTGAAACTAATTTCAACTCACCTGACAGGGCATTGCAAATCCCTGTTAAAATACACTGACTCAGGTGTCCAACTTGTGTTCAAGAAATACTTTCCTCCTTTTGGTCATTTTTGCAATTATGCACCCGACTGGATGAACTGCACAGAGAGGCAAATTATCAACAGCCTGACTTGTGAGTGTGTCTGTGAGATTGGCTGCTAGGGATTATACTGTAGCATGTGAGGTTGGATACTCAAGGTCAGGGCTGAAATCCAGAAAACAAAAAGAAAGAGCACATGTTAAAAGCCATTGGTTTTATTTTGTTTATGTTTAGGTTGTCCAGAGGTTCAAATAAACTGTTTCACATTCAGTTGCAAAATCTTAAGATGGCAATGTTGGTTGCTTGAGCCTGCAGTTGAGTTCAGATTGATATATCTCAACAACAACAGCAACAACAACCCACACACAGAGTTCATGTTTTCCTCAGGATGAACTGTCATAACTTTGGTGACCCCATTTACTTACTCTGCCATCATCATGACCAAATTTTGATTTGTGCAGTATTTTTTTCTTGACCACATTCAACAAAAATATAAGTGCAAGGCCTTTGTTTCTGCTCTCATTCTTTATGAGTTGAAATAAGAGTTCTAAGACCTTTTCTGTGCACACAAAAGGCTTATTTCTCTCAAGGTTTGCCGACAAATTTGTTAAATACATTTAAGTAACCTTTTCTTCTTTGCCAAGATAATCCATCAGTTCCTGTGTGGCATATCAAGATGCTGATTAAACAGCATGATTATTACACAGGTGTGTCTTGAAAAAACACTTCAAAATGTGCATTTTTATTCATACATTCATCGTACAAAAAGACATTTGTTTGGCACTGAATTATGGATTTATGGAGCTAAACGGAGGGCCAAGGCATAGACATACACCCTGCCCGCTACGGTGATCATCACGGGGAACATGAGGTCTTTGGCAAATAGGATGGATGAGCTCGTCACGCTGGTCAGGAATCAGTGGGAATATCAACAGTGCAGTCTAATGGCCTTTACCGAGTTATGGCTTCACTCACACATCCCAGACCAGAGTGTGGAGGTACCCGGCTTCAGCTGTGCGCGGGCAGAGAAGAAAGTAGGAAGAATTGCACTATTTGTGAATGAGAAGTGGTGTTATCCTGGACATGTTAGCATTAAGAAACGTTTCTGTAGCCTGCACATTGAGCTGCTAGCTGTGCAGATGGTCTTATTATTTGCCTAAGGAGATCAAGTCCGCAATCATGATCACTGTTTACATCCCTCTGAAGGCTGATGGATAAGCAGCGCATGATATCATCCACTCCTTCAATCACAACACTTAAGACAAAACTCTGCTAACATTCCACCAATTTATTAGGACATCAACAGCCTGACAGAGTGTATCACAGAGTATATCAAATTCTGTGAACAGACCATACTGCCAACCTGGACTGTACGCTGCTTTCCCAACAACCAGCCCTGGATCACCAGTGACCTGAAAAGTCTGCTAAATAGGAAGAAACAAGCCTCCAGGTCAGGGAACAAAAAAGAACTGAGGATTGTTCAGCATGAGCTGAGGGAGAAGCTGAGATGTCTACAGGAGGAAGCTGGAAGCCATATTCCAGCAGAACAGAGTGAAGGATGTGTGGACAGGAATGAAGGCGATCACAGGGCTCAAGGCAAGAGACAGACCAGCAGCCAGCAGCCTCAAGAGGGCCAATAACCTAAACAATTTTTTAAACAGGTTTAGCTCACAGCCAGGTGTAACTTTATATTCCCCCACCCCCTCACACCTCACCACTGCCCACAACGGCCTCCATAACCCCCCTCTGCCCAAGCTTTCTTTTCTCTCTCCAACCCTCAACCTCCTCTGGTGATCCCTCCCTTAGACTCAAGTCCCACACACCTATCATCCTCCACTAGCACCATCCCCTGCCTGGCTGTGACAAGGCTGCTGGCCTTAATGGCATTAGTTCCAGAGTCCTGATGACTTTTGCCAGCCAGCTGTTTGTGATCCTGGGACACCTCTTCAACCTGAGCCTGAGCCTGCAGAGAGTCACGGTGCTGTGGAAGACATCCTGCATGGTTCCTGTTCCGAAGAAGAAGTCTCCATCTGGCCCCAACGACTACCAACCCATTGTCAATCACTCATGATGAAGGTGCCGGAGAGGCTGGTCCTGGTCCACCTACAACCACAGGTGAAATCATCACTGGACCCTCTACAGTTCACCTACCAACTCCTCATTGTGCCACCTACAGAATTTGGATGACTCAGCAGTGGTGTATAAAGGATGGACAAGAGGAGGAATACAGAGCAGTGGTAGATGATTTTGTGGAATAGTCTGGCAGAAATCACCTGCTGCTTAACGTGGCCAAGACCAAGGAGATGGTGATTGATTTCAGAAGGAACAGGACGACCATACAACCACTGTGTATTCTAGGGGAGAATGTCAAAGTGGTGGAGGATTACAAATACCTCGGAGTGCAACTTCACAACAGACTAAACTGGTAAACCAACATCAACGATGTCTACAAGAAGGGTTAGTTTTGTTCTCATCCTTATTCTTCATTATTGTATATATTTCATGTTTATGTGTATGTTTAACCTGCTGCTGCAACAAAAGAATTTCCTAAATTGGGAACAATATAGTAAAGTCTAAGTCTATGAAGAACTAAATATAAATGTGCGCACTACAAATAAAAACTATTGTACTGTCAACATATGAAAAATAAATATCTATATTTTGTATGAAAATAAAAGCTATGTGTCGTCCTTTATGAGTTTGCTGTCTGCATGTGCAATGTGGATGTCATGAGGTCACACACATGAATAATTAAATATAAACAAAACTAAGATCAGTGTAAGAGGGTTACCGACACTCGTGCAAGCTGTGTGGCAGCAGTTGCATACATCTAACTATTGCACATTAGATAAACAATATGTAACACAGTTTCTAAAAAGAAAAATATGGTTATGCATAGATTTCATATATATAAAAAAGAAACATCTAAAATTGAAGAAAATAAGTGATATTGAAGAGGATATTGCATGGATGTAATGGCAAGATGATGAAACATAAAATTCACATGGTAGTGCAAAACAGTAAGTATGTAAACACAGTGCTACATTAAACAATATTAATGTTGATCTGATCACGGTTGGGAGGAATGACCTGCGGTAGCATTCCCTCCTTACAGATTGAATGCAGCAGTCTGCTGCTGAAGGTGCTGCTTATGATGTGGGTTGTCAGGGATTGCTTGGCCAACATCCTCCTCTCATTCACCTCCTTGATGGAGTCCAGAGGGCAGTCCAGGACTGAAGCAGCTCTCCTGAGCATTTTGTTCAATCTTTGTATGTCTCTCTCAGTGTTTCTGCAGCTTCAGCATACCACAGCATAGAAAATTGCAGATGCCACCACAGAGTCATAAAATGTTTTTAGCAGTGTCCTACATACTCCAAAGGACCTCAGTCTTCTTAGCAGGTGGAGACAACTTTGGCCCTTCCTAAACAGGACATCTGTGTGGACATCTTTGTCCAGTCCAATTTGTGGTTGAGGTGAGCACCCAGGTATATACTCAGGTACCCTGCAGAGCTCCTGTGCTGCAAATTATCACATCGGACACACAGTTGTGGAGCCTCACATACTGTGGTCTGTTGGTGAGGTGTTTATGGTCCACACAGTAAGATGCCAGTCTACTCCAGCTCCTTCTAGCTTCCCCCTGAGCAATGATGGTTGAATTGTGTTGTAAGCAATAGAGAAGTCAAAAAACATGACCCTCACCATGCTCCCAGTGTTCTCCAGATGAGAAAGAGATTGGTGGAGCAAGTAGATGACTGTGTCTTCCACACCAATACCTGATTGATATGCAAACTGTAGGGGGCCCAGCTAACTGCTCACCAGGTGATGGAGGTGGTTCAGTATAATCTCCTCCATTCGTCTTCATCAGATGGAATGTTGGGGTTACCAGCCACAGTATCTGGGCTTGCTGGGATGCGCAGTCTTTGGGACTGGAACTACACAGAGTTTTCCACAGGGCTGGTACTTTCTCCAGACTGAGGCTCAATGTGAAGATGTGCAGAATGACCTCACACAGCTGATCTGCACAGTCCCTGAGCATTCTGGAGCTGATGCCATCCGGGCCTGTAGCCTTCCTCAACTTCATCCTCCTGGGGTCCTTCCTCACCTGATCTGCTGTTATGGAGAGGCTAGGGTGGGGACTGGGGGGTGGTTCCTGTAGACTGATGTGGGGGGAGGTGAATGCAGTCAAACCCCCTGCAGTCAGGGGGTTTGGAGAGGTAATGCTCTCAGGTCTGGTCTCTGGTAGGGTCGGGGGAGGAAGAGGGCTAGAATCAAATCCGTTGAAAAACAGATTCATTTAATTTGCCCATTCCCCATCTCCATATTCTGGGGCCCTCCCGTAGTTACTGCTGTGGTCTGAGATGGTTTTCAGGCCCCTCCAAACCTCTCTGGCATTGTTCCCCTGAAGGCATTACTCCAGCTTCCTTCTAGAGCTGTCTTTGTGTCTCCTTATCGCCCATTTCAGCTCCCTCTGCACTTTCCTCAGCTCATTTTTGTCCCGTGATTTAAAGACCCTCTTCTTCTCGTTCAATATGGCTCTCAGTTCCAGGGGCACCAAGGGTTTGTTGTTTTTGGAAACACCATACCTTCCTGGTAGGCACAGAGTTTTCTACAAAGAAAATGATGCTGCCCGTGATGCAGGTTGTTGTAATTAGTATTTTATTGAGTTTTGCATTTTTAAACATACATAACTTAAAAATTGGCAGACCAATGATACTAACATAAATAATAATAATAATAATAATAATAATAATAATAATAATAATAATAATAAAAATATTACTAAAAATAGCAAAAGGGAAAAAAAAAATCACTTTCACTTTTCACTTTTTTTTTTTCTTTTTTTTTTCACTTTTATAGTACACCACATCTGTCTTCGGTTCAGGTCAGGAGAGTTCATCATGTGCATATAGCATATACATATATTACTTCAGGGTCCATTCATGTTTCCAATATATTCAAGATAATCCCTCCACTTTGCCATATATTTCTCTGTTCTGTCTTTAATACTAAAGGAAATTTGCTCATAAGATGCCACTTTTGCCAATTCTGTGAGCCATTCCTTGAAGGAGGGTCCCTCTGACTTTCTCCAGTTCCTCATGATGATCTGTTTCCCGACCATTATACTGGTATGAATAAAGTCCTTGGCTTGGTCCTGAGATGTCATTCCTGGATCATTAAGAATGTAGAGCCTTGGGCTGAAATCATAGTTAGATCCGGTGATAGTCTTTATGCAATCATGAACCTTCAACCAATAGTTCTTTATCAAGGGACAGTCCCAAAGTAGATGAGTCAGCGTCCCCTCAGAGGTGCAGCATTTCCAACAATCAGACTTGTCTCTGAGTCTAAGCCTAAACATTCTAGAGGGGGTCCAGTAAAAACGATTAAGAATCTTAAACTGTATTAGTCTAATTTTAATATCTTGTGATACTTTTGTAATATTTTCATATATTTTGTCCCATTCTTTATCTGTAATATTTATATTCAAGTCAGTTGACCAAGTTGACTTAAGTGCGTAGGAAGGCTTAATTTTTTGTTTAAAGATCATTGCATAATAAATAGATGCCTCATGACCCATCCCCATTACTTTAGCAGTCTGAAGAAGATGATCTGACTGTAAGGGTGGGGTTTCTCTCCCTATAACATTAATAAGCAGATGTTGAAGTTGCAAATATTTCCATAAATTACTTCTGGACAGGTTATATTCAAGAGCCAGACTCTCAAATGTCTTCACCTTCTTCCCCTCATACAGATCTGCTAATGTTGTAATTCCTTTTTCCAGCCAATTCCTCCATACAAATGAATGTCCAGCAATTTTTAACTTTGGATTATTCCAGATACACGATTCAGAGTTCAAATGAACATTCAGATGAAACATTTGGGATATCTTCTTCCATACATTATACAGGTTGGCTATAATAAGATGAGATTGTAGTTTTGAGGATAATTTGCAAGACAGTGCATTTATAGGGGCAAGTGGGGAAAACATACTATACTCCATCTTAAACCAGGGAGGGGCCCTCTCAGGTGGCAGCATCCATTGAGCTATATGCCTTAAACAAAACGCATAATGATATAGTACTAGTTTTGGAAGGCCCATTCCACCCTTTTTAACTGGCATTTGAATCTTTTCTAACTTTAATCTAGCTCGTTTCCCATTCCATAAAAAAGTTTTACAAATATGGTCGAACTTATCAAAATATTTATGAGATATAGCAATGGGAAGACATTGAAGCAAATAATTTAACCTTGGAATTACATTCATCTTCAGAGCATTAACTTTGCCCCATAATGACAAAGACAATGATGACCATCGCTGTGTATCTAATGAGATTTTCTTTAATAAAGGGTCCAAATTTCTTTCAATTATTTTACTAATTTGATGTGGGAAAAGAATACCTAGATATCTTATACCTTCAACTGGCCGCTGAAATAAACCTGCTTGAAATAAAGTTTTTGGACAGTATGATGTCAGTGGGAGAGCCTCTGGACCAGTTAACCTTGTAACCCGATAGTTTTGAGAATGATTCAATATTGTCCAAAAGTGCTGGAACAGATCTAACTGGGTCTGATGCAATCCACAATATATCATCTGCATATAACATAAGCTTATTTATACAATCATTGATTTTAATTCCTTGAATATATGCGTTTTTGCGGATAGCCACAGCTAGAGGTTCGAGAGCTAAACAAAATAGCCCCAGTGACAATGCAGATCCTTGTCTAGTGCCTCTGCCTAGTGTAAAATAAGATGAAATAAGACCATTAGTTTGCACTGCTGCCTCTGGGTCTTTGTAAAGGATTTCTATCCATCTCATAAATGTTTGTCCAATCCCAAAAGCTCTGAGCGTATGAAACATGTACCTCCATTCTATCCTATCAAATGCCTTCTCGGTGTCAAGCGAGATGACGGCTGTTGGATCATTTGAGTCTCGTACATACCACATAATATTTATAAGCCGTCTAACATTATCGGAAGAATTTCTCTTTCTAATAAAACCTACTTGATCCGAATGAATAACTGATCCAAGTATGTTATCCAGTCTATTCAAAAGTAGTCGACAATCTACTGAGATCAAACTTATAGGTCGGTAGCTTTTACATTCAATCGGGTCTTTATCTTTTTTGAGAATCAATGTAATAATAGCTTGATTTAAGGAAGGAGGTAGTCTACCAACTTCAAATGCTTCTACCAACATCTTTTCAAATAAGGGCAATAAATCTTCGCCATAACATTTAAAGAATTCAGCTGCAAAGCCATCCTGTCCAGGAGATTTTCCTGTTGGTAGAGCCCTGATTGCATCTAATATCTCCTGAGAGCTAATAGGTGAGTCGAGGCTATCTTTTTGTGTCCTGCTGATCTTTGGAAGATTTAATTCCTCTAGAAATGTTATGATCCTGCAATCGGCTGGCAACCGGTTCAGGGTGTACCCCGCCTCTCGCCCATTGTCGCTGGGATAGGCTCCAGCCCCCCGCAACACCGAAAGGGATAGGCGGTATAGATAATGGATGGATGGATGTTATGATCTCTTGATCGGTGGCTTTGCTTTCAGATGTGTATAATTTTATATAAAATTCCCTGAATGCATCATTTATCTCCTGAGGTTTGGTTATTAAATTCCCATCTATATTCCTAACTGCTGCTACACATGTTTTAGACTCTTTCTGTTTAATATATCTCGCAAGAAATTTACCAGCTTTATCTCCTGATTCAAATATAGTTTGCCTTGCCCTAAACAGAAGAAACTCGGTTTTCTTAGAGATTATAGTATTGTACTCATACTTAAGTTGAGTTAATTCCTTTAGAACCACTTCAGATATGTTTCTTTTCAATTTGAACTCAGTGTTTTTAATTCTTCTTTCCAGATCTATAAACTTAGCAGCATTATCCTTTTTTTTTATGAGAGGCATATTGTATGACAAATCCCCTCAGAAAGGCCTTCATAGCCTCCCATGCCACTATTGCAGAGGGAGCTGTAGGTACATTAGTCTCTAAATATAATCTAATTTGTGCCCTAAGTTCCTCTTTAAACCCTGTGTCTCTTAACTTACTTACTATCAATGCAACAGGACACTGCAGCTGATATTAAAGCTCTAGAAATAAGAAAATAGTCAATTCTGGAAAAGACTTTATGAGCCGCTGAATAGAAAGTGTAATCCCTGCTGGTTGGATGGTTCAACCTCCATACATCTGTAAGGCCCAAAGAGGTGCGCATTCTCTTAAGTATCAAGGTAGAGTCAGGCACTCTAGTGAGTGTTAGCTTACTACGATCCAGGACATTATCAAGCACAATATTGAAATCCCCGCCAAGAATTATAGGATATTGACCCATGCCATGCAACTTACTTTCCAAATCTGCAAAGAATTTTGGACAATCTACATTGGGTGCATATATACTTGCCAAAATCAGGGTTTGTCTTTGTATTTCTGCCAGAATTATAATGACTCTACCCTCATCATCCTTTACCTCTTTCCTGACTTTAAACTGTAAACGTTTATTGGTTAATATAGCCACTCCCCTACTCTTAGTTGAGCCAGCACTAAAGGAAACATGTCCTACCCAATCCCTACATAATTTGGATGATTCCTGAGTAGACATATGTGTCTCCTGTAAAAACACAATATGTTGATTTTTAGCTTTTAAATGCCTCAAAATCTTTTCCCTTTTAATTGCACTCCCCAGCCCATTCACATTCCAGGTGGAATAACATAATGTCCTCCCATCGCTATTCATGGAAAATGACCGGATATTTGACCATAGGATATTTATACATCCTTCTTTTGTGATTAAGGACCCTTGGTGTACTAATGAAGTGCATAAGCAAAATCACTAAGTGACCTAGTGCAATATAAAACACATACTAAAACAACTTCAATATGAACCAAAATAAATAAATAAATAACTGAGGCCTGTACCATAAAGCTGGATTACAGCTTAGCGAGATAACTTCAGGTTTAACCCTGGCTTTTCGGTACCATAAAGGTGGCTTACTTTCTATCGGGCTACGTTGCCGTGGTAACCTATGCTGAACACCTAACCTGCTCAGTTCAGGATAAGAGCTCAGCAGGTATAAAAGCCCCACCTACTGACCAATCAGTTCTCTTGGAAAATGGCCTGTCCGTTTTATGAGAACCCGGTGGATCTTGGTGCACAGCTTGTGCGAAGAGCACTCAGGCGCAAGACAATATTTAGAGATCGCTGTAATCGGCTCAAATTGTCTGAACAATCACTGTACGAAAGGTACAGGTTTTCGGGAGAGGGGTTACAATACATCTGTCAGCTGCTGGAGCCTTACATCAGTAATGTAACGCACTGCAACCACGCCCTGACAGTGCCGCAGGCAGTGTGCATTGCACTGAGGTTTTTTGCCACAGGTAATATATTTCTTAGTGATGTTTGTAATTATTATGATGTCTTTAAATCCCTCGTTGGATGGGTTACAAGCAAGCCACAGATAAAATGCCATTAATCAATTATTTGTTTAAGTAAATCATGGATTGATTCATTCATTCATAGGTACTTTTATGTATTCTGTTGGCGATGCCGAAAACCTCGGGAAAAACACAGTATGTAGAGCTATTCATAAAGTCGTGGGGGCCCTGACTGAGCTTGTCGATGCATTCGTGGTGTTTCCCCGCCACCTGCCCACGCAATGCATCAAAGAGGGCTTTTATGACATCGCAGGTAAGCAAGGTTGATGTGTAATTTGCATAATGTAGACTAAGCCCTGGGATGTTTGCCGTTGTATATTGTATTGTATATGGCCTCCAACATGTAGGCCCACATATACATATGCTACATGTATAAGATATAGTAAGCATACTGACCACTTTGAAGTATATTTTTATACTTATGTTTGATTTGCTCCCATGTTCTCTTTGCTCCACTCGGGCTGCATCTGAAATAATAAGGCTACAATTACATGCCATAAGGAAAAATTTCATACACACATACATTTATGGAACACACAAATGCGTAGTCAGATATACAAGTGCAGTCATAGTGGGGAAGTAATATTATAATGGCACTAACTTACGCATTGACACAGTCGGCGATTTTTTGCCAGCAATCCTTGCGCCGTTTGGCAGCTGCAACTGTGTTGCTTTTTGCCTGGGTTATTGATTTGTATTCCTCGTATTTATTAATTATTATTGTTTGCTCCTCCGTAGTGAAATATGCGGCTCGGGCTTTATGGTACAGGCCTCTGGTCTGCCATGGTCAAACTAATACCCAGAAGATGTATCCTGGTATAACTTCACACTAAACCTCGTAGGTCCGTGACTCAGAGAACAAAGGGTGCCCAACAGCTGTCTGCTCTGGTTATTTATACAGGCTACTCGTTCATTTCAATTTAGGAGCCATCATCAGTACATAGAAAGCCAAACAAATAGAAGCTCCAGGTATTTAAATAAAAAAAAAAAAAAAACTTCAACTTTCATTCAAACTTTATAAACATGAGTCTTAATGCAGGGTTATGATAGAGACAATATTGTAACAAACCATAGTCCTGGTAAGGGAATAATGAAGAAGCTCCTTAATCCTGCTACATCTTACCTCCTCATCTGGAGTAATCATCTAATAGTTATCAGAGTACATCTTTCAGAGTGAAGTTGATATACCTCAGCATCCCTGAATGAAGTCCATTGCATGTTCTGGGTTATCAAACAAATGTGAGGAGTCTCCTCCAGTGGAAATCCTCAACCGTGCAGGATACAACATGCTGAATTTCATCTTACGTTGATGGAGCGCCCTCTTAAAGTCAATGAATGCCTCTCGCTTCTTCTGCGTCTCCCTGGAGTAATCTGGAAAAATCATCACTTGTTTGCCGCTCCATACCACCCGCTTCTTCTTCCGTGCTATCTCCATTACATTTTGGCAATCTTTATATCGCAGGAAGCGGGCAATAATCGTCCGGCTTCTTTGATCCCCAGCTGTTGGTCGTGTCCCGATCCTGTGGGCCCGGTCCATCTCAATTCCCCCGGGGGGTGGATCGATGTCCAGGGCTGTTGAAATAAGTTCGTTTAAGAAGGCAATAGTGTCGCCTTTCTCTGCCCCTTCTGGTATACCGACAAATCTTAGATTATTGCGCCTGGACCTGTCTTCAGCTGTAGCCAGTCTGTCAGTCAGTGTCTGTATGTCTGCTTTTGTGGCTCCAGGGTTAACCTTCATGCTAGCTTGCTCGTCTTCCAGCCTACTCACACGGTCCTCGACCTCAGTCATATGTGAAATGCGTGAGGACAATTTGGTATCCACTGAGCACAATGAGCGTCGTATTTCTTTCAGATCTGCGGTATCCTCTAATATTTTAGTCAGCATCCCGTGAATCTGAGTCATATCGTGCTCAGTGGCTTTACCTGTTGCAGGCTATTTGCTCGCTGTAGCCCCCTCTTCTTTAGCACATGCGGACACCTGGAGCTGAGTTTGTGTGGCAGAGCGGAGTTTTCTTTGTTCCATGGTACTACACGCAGCGGCACTTTTTGAATCCTCCAACATATCTTCTTGGCTCGTCTCAGCCTTTGCCCATAAAAAGAATGTTGGCTGAACGCGTTTAAGGATTATTTAAGGATATTACCGGTAGAGCAGCGTGAGCGTAATTTTCAGGCAGCCATCTTCCTCCCCTGGATCACGTGACTCTCCCATGATGCAGGTTGTTAAACTGTCATGACATTTGGACTACATAGCACTTCTCAGTCAGTGGGTTCCAAGCAGTCCCTCAGTGCTGTACTGGACTCCTTTGACCTTCTTCTCACCTACCTGATGGTTGGTGGTTGTTCATTTACCAAAGGTATGTATGCAGGGAGCAAATAAACCAGATTGTGATTGAAGTGCCTACAGTTTGGACTGTCTACAGTTCCTTCTCCTTTTATTTGCATACAGTAGGTCCAGCTTTCTATTGTCTCTGGTGTGGCATTTAACATATTGAGTCAAAGTGGCAAGCAAAACATCGCAATGCCCCCACCTTTCCTCTTACTGCTCTCTGTCACTCTCTGGTCCTGTCTCTCTGCAACTGAAGTCTGTTCAAAGCAACATGTGTCCGGCATGAATATGTTTAGCCAAGTCTCTGTGAAGCAAAAGAGACTACGCTACCAGCACTCCCTCTGCAGTCTGGTTCACGCCACTAGCTCTCCCATCTTACTGGAGACAGCTCTTACATTCCCCATAATAAGAAATGTTATGGACAGTTTGTACGGTCTTTTCTTGTCCCGGCACTTTGCCCCAGCTCTGCATCCCCTTGTCCTTCTCCTTATTTCCATGTGTAACAAGTGTAGAGTGAACCCAATTGCAGCACAAATGAACCAGGTATCAGTTTTAACAGTCTTTATTAAGCAGGTAAATGCAGGACACAGTTAACCACAAGATGCATAAGCGTAGAGCAGGCGGGTATGGCAGGATTCGAACCCAGGTCTCCCGTGTGGCAGGCAGGCAAGTTACCATGCAGTAGGAAGTTTTCCTGGAAGGTGGTTCAGATGAGATGGCACCAGAGGAGAGGGGCTGGTGAGGTGAAGCTGACGCAGTGGTTCTACAGGCTGAGCAGGAACAGGCTGAGTGCCAACCAGCCACAGGCAGACGAGGAACAGAAAGCAGGCAGGCAAAACTCGTAGTCGGGGACAGAAGGCTAGTGGATTTACTGGGGCTGAGACGTGAAGCAAAGGTTGGAGGCGAGGTGAGTCGATACCAGGTAAGCAGTCCGGGTAGAAGTGCTGGAGAGTCAGGCATGAGAGCGAAGACAATCTGGCAAAGAGTGAAGTGAAGCTGCATATAAACTGGCTTGATTGGAGATGGTGAGCAGGTGACAGCAGCAGGTGGAAGCAGTAAAGCTGATGAGGGGTGTGGCTGAGCAGCAGAGCAGGAGAGGGGGAGAGCAGACTGTGACACTGTGGGCATCTCCAGTTTTTCCACTGGGAGCATGGTCATGTTACACAGTGCTAACAGCTGTTCCCAAGTGTAAACAATAGAGCTGTGGCTGAATGGATCACTAGTCTCACCAGTTGTACATCCATAAGTGCACATGATTGACCGAGACTAGTGACGGAAAAAAGAAATCTACTAAAAGAAATCAACAAAAAAAAAACTAACACTAACATTAAACAAAGAAAGATGGTCAGAATTGCTATAACAAGCAGCCACTTGTGCTGTGCCATCTTAGACATGTTAAAGACATGATAAACTGTGGTGAGTATACAGTAGTTTTCGCATGTATGTTTAGTCTTGTGGAACTGATATGAAACCTGATACTCAACCATAAATCAAATCTTGAAGCTATCTATGGTTATGTGGAATTTGCATGTTCTCCTTGTGTTTCGTCTGGGTTCTCCAGTTGGTACTGGCCTAGAACTTGGAGTTACAAGAAGTCGGTCCCTGGGACCTGCACAATGGCTGCCCACTACTTCTAATACTTAGGACAGGTGAAATGCAAAGAATGGGTTCAGTCAATGCTCTACTGTGTATGATTGTGAATGTGACCTTAAAAGTAGATTTGATTTAATGATTAAACTTAACCAAACCGTAACCATCAGAAAACACTGAATTGTTTCCTGTAGTGGTCATATGAAATTTGGGAGGCATTGTTGCCATTTCCAGAATTGCACTGATTAACTAAAGAGAGGCACCACTGTTGCAGGTAAAAATAATCAAAGCCTGCAACCAACTTGTCAAATGACTTGATGCTACAAAACGTCAAGTTATACCAACTATCTTATTATTTGTCTTTAAACAACTATTTGATTAAAAACGAAAACTATGGAAATCATATACAATAAAAATGTAATCTGTGAGGCAGTCCTAATATCAACAGCTGTCACCCAAAGTCTGACGCCAGAAAGATGTAATAAACTGGATCACTGGTTACATGGTTAACTAACTGCATATTAGTGATGTACTATAAAGCCTCCTCTTAGGACCACTAAACCATGCCCCTATAAAGTAGGCCTGTCCATACTGTACATTGAGAATAAAAGCTGTGACCTGACAGGAAGGGAGTCATAATCCTGTCCTTTTAGAATATGAGTAAAATTAAAACATCACTAGGATTGCTTATTGCCTTTTTAAAATAATATACAGGTGATGGGTGAATAACACAGTTAGCCTCAAACATAATTGAGGCTGTACTTTTCAGTAAGAAAATACAGACCTTGGGTCTGTATTTTCTTACTGAAGTCTGCAAGTACAGTAACAGCAAATCATCAATGCCCATTACCCACAATAAAAAACAAGCCATGACAAAATGTTGCAGCTGATTCTTGGTGTGAACAGAATTGAACAAGGTAGAACATTTTAAAGAAATTCAATAGCTGATCTAAGCAGGACAAAGAGAGGACTGAAACACACTGTATATTCAGTCAAACCTGTTCCATGGATCAGCACTCTGTTCAGCTGACCAGGGAGGTCCTGATCCAGCTGTTTCCTGAAAATAACCTGCCACTCTGTTGCTTTCTTATTACTTCACTACTTTAATTTCAAAGCGAAAGTGTCCAGAAACTGGATACAATCTTTAGATGTTTAGTTTCAAACCACTCGTACTCTTCTTTGTGTTCACCTCCATATTGTTTTTGATTCTTTTTGCCTCTCTTTCATTTCCTCTCTTTCCAAGGTTTTAAAGATTAAACTTTCCTCATTATTTTCTTTCTCTGCTTCATCCCAAATCCATTCTACATACTAATTCTATAAGGTACACATACATATAGTAGGTATTCAACTGTTCTGATATGGCAGCACTAAAAAAAAGTGTCAACTTAGATTACAAGCAGAGTTTTCCCTCTGTGAGAAACAGCACTGGGATATTCTAAAATGACAAAACTCTGTCCAACAGTGAACTTCTGAGCAGCATGACTTCTCGATCATATCGGTGGATGACAACAGGGGTGCAATAAATGACACTGTACACATGATTTCTTCCGTTTTTACTTCATTTAAATGAATTCATATAAAATTATGAAACTTGCTTCCATTTTGTTTCTACCTGCTTATTCTAACACAAAGAAATAAAACAAAAGAAATAATACAGTAGAAATTATAACATGTCATCATCTTAGCAAATGTTAAAGGTAAATTGTACTATGGGAAATAAAATGAAAATAAATAAAAGCTTTTGAGTCACATCTGTGCACTCATACAGCATTTATTCCACAAGGAGAAGAGATATGGCCTCTCAGATTAGTCAAGTGTTGAACTACCTGGCACACCCAGTCATCTTTGATCATATTTATCTAGAACAACTGCTGTTGTTAAGACATGTGTGTTTTGTAGTTTCATTACACAAGATTGCACAAATTGTGTTTAGCCAAGCTTCACTAAAGACTGGAAGCAGCAGAAGAAATATTCATCTTAGTCAACAAGTAGCTTCAGCATGCAACTAAATCACAACATCCCTGTTCTTTTTCTCTTCTTTTTTTAATGACATAGTCCTGAAATGGTGCAAACAAATACATAACACACTTTTCCTGACTGAATAGACAAAACAAGTACTGAGGTATACGTACGGCTGAGGAGTAGAATCCACAGTGAATTGTCATCAAGGCAGGAACACTATCAGGACTTAAAAAAACGTCTTCTCATATTTCATCTAATTCTACTTCATATGAGGGTAGTATCTGTTTTTAGGGAGAATTTATCACCTAGTAAGCAGTGTGCCTGAATTTGACTCTTCGGTCATGAGATGGAGGTGAATTGCAACCTGTGACCACCTGTACCCCTGCCATGCTTATCAGTGTACAATGTCCCTGGACTGGACATCTGTCTTATGGCCGGATCTACTAAGATTCCAATTTGTGTGTACTAATTTGCTTGTGCAATCTAGAATTTTGCACGTGGGACTAAACCGCGGTTTGCAGGTGATTTACTGAGTGATTGCGTAAATGTCAACAGGTGCAAATGTGTTGGAGACACCCTATTTAAATGAGGGTTTTGCATATTTTATGTTTCATGGCAGCATGGCGAGTTTGGAGAGAAGAAAGCGCAAAGTGAAATTCAACCCTATGGAATTAGAAGTGTTGGTAGATGAAGCCAATAAACACTTAAATGAGCTACAGCAAAGAAATCTGACTGTCGGGCAAAGGAACGCTATATGGGAAGGAATTTGTGAAAAAGTAAATGCTGTTGGCAAAACGATGCGAACAGTGGATCAAGTGAAAAGAAGATATCAAGATATCAGAAGACGAACAAAAGAAAAATTGGCAAACAATAAAACGTCTGCAAACAAAACAGGTGGGGGCACAGTGGATGAGATGCCACTGACTAGCATTGAGGAACAGGTGCAGTACCTCCTGTGGTTATATTTTGCTGTCTTTCAAATCAAATCCCTAAACCTTAACAAAAAACATTTCTTTTTTAAATGTAGAATCTTTATCAGAAGTCCAGCCATCCCCCTCAAATCCCCCCAGAGCAGCCGCCACCCCTGCAGAACCTCGAAAGGGCCCAGAGGACATTGATCTGGAATTGCTGCAGGAACAAAAGAAACAGTCTGCAGCTCTCCAGACAATTGCACGTGAGATATGAGCAGCGTCATTGTTAGGAAAGGCGGTAAGGCGCGGCACTCTGGCCATTGCCACGCACTGCAGACAGATGGTCAGCACAGTATCTGCCCTGATGATGGCCGTCAATTCTGTGGCAAGAGGACTACGGGAATGGATGCAGGCAATGACTGCCCTAATCCAGGTGGAGAAGTGGGCTGACCAAGTCCCACAGCAACAGCTAGGCAGCCAGGGACCGGAGAGGGAGGAGAGGTGCACACGGCGGGCAAGCTCCACCTGCGTAAAAGGAAACCCAAATAATACATTCAACCATCACGTTTAAGTTGTCTTATATTGGCTGTGAATATTTATTTTGTGTAAAATGGGCTATATGATGAAGAGCTGTTTTGTTTTCATTTTTTTTTAACACCACAAATGGTATAACTATATCCTAATACATTTTCTGATTGAAGCAATGTGTCTTTAATATGATTTTGCATGGCTTAACATAATTAGACGTTAATGAGACTGAGTATTTCCATCCATCCATTTTCTATACCACCTATCCCTTTTGGGGTTGCGGGGGGGCTGGAGCCTATCCCAGCTGTCAACGGGTGAGAGGTGGGGGTACACCCTGGACTGGTCGCCAGCCAATCGCAGGGCAACATGCAAAGACAGACAACCATTCACGCTCACACTCACACCTCGGGGCAATTTTTAGTCACCAATTAACCTAATGAGCATGTTTCCTCTGTGGGAGGAAGCCAGAGTGCCCGGAGAGAACCCATGCATGCACGGGAAGAACATGCAAACTTCACACAGAAAGAAATAATATTTTGAATTTAGAAAGTCATTTCAATCATCTTTTTTTCAATAAATGTTGATTTGCTTAACTTTGCAATGCTCTGCTCTTCATTTTGTTGGGTCACACTAACCAGAGGGAATGGTTTCGCATTTGTAGTCCAATCTACCCCATGTGTTCTTGGGAACGCTTTCGTCCATTTTTTGGCCATAACTTTTACTGTTTCAGCAAATTGAATGGTTTTGAGGGAGATATCTTACTTCAACGCAAACTTTGGAAATGCGATTTAGAATTTTTCTAAAAGTCAATAATACAGCTTTGGCAAATTTACTACCCTAATATGTTTTTTTGTTTTGTTTTGTTTTTTTGGTTAAATCTGTTAATCCACTTCAGTTCTGATCGAAACTACGAAATCTTAAAAAACAAACAAACAAAAAAAACACATCAGGGGCCCGTTGCGGCCGGTGCAGTTAAGTTTATGCCTCGTGCATTACAGGCAATTATGTTTTAATTTTCTGTAATATTGTTGTCACTTTACAATCTTCCAGTATAATGTTATGTTTGTTACATGCGGTGCAGTTCATGTTCTACAATATCTGGCACTGACTGGTTGATTTGTGTTGATAGTGTGTGCTTGTTTGGTTGGATACTGGGGATGTTGTTGGGCTTAAGTTCTGTATAGCCCTAGGTTTTCTCCTGGTTGCGGACTATTTTGTTCATTGGGGAAAGGAGGGGGGCGTTGTTGAATATGTGTAATTTTTTTTTTTTTTTTGGTCCTTTTCTTTTTACCTTTGGGATTATGGCGGGTGGTTGGGTGGGACGGGCTCCTCTAGAACTTTATTGCTGCTTATTCCAGTTATTACAAACCAGATACATACTTTTATTGTTGACATCAGTTTATGACTAGATAATACACTGGTTTGGAACACAGATGGCCTTAACGCTCCACATAAACGCACTAGTGTCCTTGGCTTACTGAGGAGAAAAAAGGTAGATATAGCACTACTGAGTGAAACTCACCTGCTGAAGGCTGATGTTAAGAGACTGGCTGACAAATTCTATCATATCATAGCATCCTCCTCTGGTAGTACCAAGGTACGGGGTGTGGCCATAGTGGCTAAGCGTAGTTAAAATATTACAGTTCAG